>NW_015551103.1:668477-678617 GCF_001515605.1 Sinocyclocheilus anshuiensis
TTTTTTTTAACTCTAACTCTCTAACCATTAGGCCACGTCTTTCCCAACGTAGAGGATGTACTGTAGTATTCAAAATTAATCTGAACCTGGCAAGCAGACAAACATCTAAAGATGACCCTAATGTACTGTATAATGGCCTTATACCACAAGTAACCCACAAACACAGAAGATTGGGTCATATAGCGTTAGGAAATGCATATACTGTAGACACCCAGGCACCACTTTATAAACAATATCAATCACAACAGTTGCCAATAACAAGCCACGCTACTGCTCAAATCTAAAATGACCTTCAAACTTGTATTAATGACCACAAAATATACTTTTTGTTGTTGTGGTTTTGTGCCTCAATCTACACAAGGTCGACGCATGTTTTTTTATAACTACAAGAATAAGCCCTATATTCGTGTCTGTACGTCATCTCTTTACCACCTCCACACAGTCTTCTTATCACAATGGCTTAATTCATTCTCACCTTCCATGCTTCCTGTGCCCCCTTTCCGATCCTTAAATTTGATGTGCAGAAGGGAAAGCAATAACAAACAATAATGGTGAAAAATAATGATGCTCCCGCTGGTGAATGCAAAGATGGACTAATGCATTCTGCATGGTGTTATGATTCATCGTCTGAGACAAAAAAATGAAATAGGATAAAGTAACCGGGACAAAAAAACAAAAAAAACAGTCTCTTTCAGTTAGTCTGGCCTAAATGACTTCTCTCCTTGTAGTCTAAAACAACATTATAGTTGATTCAAAAACAGGTAATGTAGAAGACTTATGTAAGAGGCAGGAAATGGGTCAAAACTGCGAGAGACCGGACTCATCAAAAAGTAATTTGTTCAGTATCATGCATGAGAAAAGATATAGTGCTAATATGTTGTTGAGACAGACTGTGAAACTTGCAGAAAAAATAATATATTAAACTTGAGGCACTGTATGGGCTATACAATAAATCAGATTAAAACAACCTCATGAGGACCTGCACAAATAAGAGAAAGGTGCAGAAAATGTGACTGGAATCAATTTTGTAGAATCACATTTTACATAAATACATACAAATTCTCATGAGATCACGTTGGAATATTAAAGGAATAAATCACCCAAAAATGCAATCATGTTATCATTTACTCAGCCTTGAGTCTTTCCAAACCCGCATGATTTTTTTTTTACAGTAGAAAAAGGAGATATTAAGCTTTATGTCTAAGCTTCTCTAATACATACAATGAAAGTGCATGGGAACCAGCTCTGGTCATCATTCAATTTCATTGTACAGAAAACAGCAGCTTTTCATTTTTGAGTGAACGATCCCTTTAATAAGCATGTATCATATGTAGGATACTGGCATCTCAACCTTTGTGCAACATAATCGCAGCTACCCTGTTCAAAACATCTAAAATAGCAGGTCCAACGTGAAAGACATTAAGCTTATGATGAAAGCTCAAATTAAGGGTAAAGGAGTTTGTTTTGTACTATTTCTGGGATTAACAGTCATGTGGGCTCATTCAAAAAAAATCTGAGACAAATCAGAGGGAACTCAATGAAACTGGTATTCACTTCAAAACATTGTTATATGTTCCTGCCACTTGAAGTTAAAACTAAGACTGGTCTTAACACCTCAAAGGAAAAAAACATCACGCTTGGGTTAAAATCATACGCCGGCGGTGCCCACTGTTACTCGCTGAGCCATAAAGAGGAGATAAACAAGGTTATTACCTAAACCTGCATGCTATCATTAGTGCCCAGGGCCACACACAAATAAAGGCGATATCAGAGCATCATGGGCACTGAACGCTTACAGCAGCATTCACCTGAATGCAAAACCAAAATAGCGCCTGTTTATTTTTGCATCTATTAATGGTGCGCTATTCAGAAACCTTGCCAAACTTACAAAGCACATGTGCAGCTCATATAGTTGTATCTTTAGACACTGAATGAGCACAGAAGACAACATGCAATTTTGCAATACAAAAGCTACCAAGAAAATCATAGCCATATTAAGCAGAGTCCAGAAAAAAAAAAAAAAATTTGAAAGGAAAAAGTGAAAACAAACATGAAGATGTTTTAATTACAAAAAAAAACAAAACCAGCTCTTGCATCTGGAAACAAAGGATCTGATTACTTTCTTTAGATCTTCACAGATGTTTTGACTGGACCAAATTACATTTCAAAGAATTTTTAAAGGAACTTTTGAAGGCCACTGTGGCATGTTTACGAAGTAGTATGTTGGGTTAAATATAAATCGCATGCACAAAATCACTCTGATAATGCATACTTTAGCTCACTAAAGCCACCTGTTTGTGGTTCAAATGGCTGTACTCCAGTAGGCACTTAAAAACCTGATGCAAGTTTCAAGTTGAGTGTAGATAAGACAGTATGAGGGATGCATGTTATGTCTGAGATAAGTAGCAACGGGAGGGTTTGAAGGCCAAGTAAAAGGCAATCAGCCAGAATATTAACAACAGAGATTTGCATAAGCTTCTATTTAAATTTCAATGGCATCTAAATGGAAGTAGGAGAGGAGGTTATATTTTTGACAGCCAACATCGCACGCACATTAAAAATAAAGAAATAAAGAAAAAAAGAAAGACAGTACAGACTTTTTTTCTCTCCTAATATTCAACAAGAATAATACACAAAACAGAATATTACAGGTTTGCAGAGTCTTTACATTGTTTACATAGCACAGTGTAAGTACAGTGGTCCTTAGATTTCTTTTGTAGTGATAAAATTGCTTGTAAAACAGTCAGATATCAGATGCTTGAACCAAAGAACAATAATTTGTATTCTGTTTTCTCGGTGACTTCCTGTCTCCTTTATCGTGACACACAGGACAGAACTCCACAAATGGTACACCTTGGTATCTCACTTCAATCATTTTGTTGTGTAAAATATGTCTGATATCCTATTTGACCTTTAAAAAAGGGATTTTGGACTGTCACATGTATCATGACCTTCTTATCACATCCAGCAAAGAAAAACACTAACAAAAATTTGTTCAATTAAACTGATATTTAAATGCAATTGTATGTACACTTCCTCCCAAAAAAGCTAGTACATACTTAACGATATTATTTGTCTGTTATTGCAAATGCCTGTTGCCTGTTATTTACAACCCTCATTCTCATTCTGATGAAGTTTTGTTTTTGTAGCCTTTTTTTAATTGTTTATTTTATAATTATAGTAACATTTCATTTTGATGTTAATTTAATATATAAAGAAGCATAAAGTATATCTTAATTATATATATAAAAACTCAAATATCAGGATTTTAAATCACTTAAATATGTTCCAATTTTTGGTAACAGGAAAAAAATAATAAAATAAAAAAAATAAAAATCGTTAACAAACAAAAAAAAGCTCATAATATTTAGTGTGACTTTGTGAGATTTACAATGAACATTTTCTGAATGTTAAGCATCATCATTCACTCACCATGTAAAAAAAACTAAATTAAAAAAAAATTTGCTTCATTGACTGCACAATGCTCTATACATCTCTACAATAGAGTGTTTGGTCTCGCTTTGCCAGCCACCCCAAATCTAGAGAGCCTGATGAAATCATCTGGGACAGTTTTCTCCTCTAAAACAATGCAAATATTAAGTTAGAGAGGGATCAAGCGTACACGAGAGTGTGTGTGTATATGAGTGTGCTACAAAAATATAGTTTGCATTCACAGTGGAATTCCCACAGTGTGGATAATTGGCTTGCGTCTCATGAGCCTTTTATTCCTCTCAGAACTCCACATCTCCAACGCAGGCCAAATAACGACTAACGTCTTTGCATCACGCTGCCATGGCATCTGGCAGAATTCATTTTCAGAAGCCACTGACAGGAAACAGTAAATTGTTATTGGAGAATAAGTGATAACGAGCTTGAATATGCGTGGGGGTTAAGTAAGACACAAGATTCGACTCCCTCCTGCTGACCCGGAAGAGCGCAAACGCTAATCCTGATGTTGTTCACTCTAGCTGTTAGGAGCCAAACGTGTCACCAGACATTCTTGGACAGCTTCAGCTTCTATATAATGGAATGATTCAAATAATTTTAAATATTAGCTTTACGATCAATTATGGAACGTCTACGGCATTAACAACTGATGTGTTGGCTAGTGCATTTTATATATCAACAGCAGACTATAAACCATCAGTCATTGAAAAGACAAATCCCAAAAGGTGTTTTTGTTCAGTCAGATTCCTCCTTTAGGATGGCAGGCATGTTTCATGTTTCTACTGATATTGAGTGACAAGGTAATACATTAAAATTAATGAAATGGAATAATATAAAAAAAAAAAAAGAAATATAAAACAAAACTTTAAAATAAAATAATTTTTTTTTTTTGTGATTTGACATGGTCAGGAATATGAGCAAATCAAAGTTGTCTCTACATTGACTGGGTGTTGTGTTTCTGCAAATAAACCTCAATGTCTAGATCACACCTCAGTTGAAATGCTAATAGAAACGTCTGGCTGACAGTGACAGAAAATGAAGATCTGATGAAAAACACCTCTTTCAAACCTTCACTAGCTAAGCATGGCACAAATAGGAGAAACACTTTCCAGCAGGTTCCATTAGATAGATGTGAATAGTGAGATTAAGGACAAGTCAAATCTAGCTGCTTCCTTCTGATGAAAAACACCTTCAGTCTCCTAGAGACTGTGAAATGCTCTACAAATAAACTCTCTGTAATAACAGTCGACGACAGAAAGAAAAGACGTTCCATTGCCCTACATTTCTACCAGACAAACATCACAGCTCAAGAAAATTGTGAATTTAGGCCGCCCAACAAGAATGGTCTCGGTCTTTAACTAGTACACCTCCATGACCTTGCACCTGAAGGACACTCCATTTGAAATGCATTGAATGTCACAGCATTCATTTCAGCACGTGCTTAACTTGTCTTGGCTCTTCTGTCAGTGACCAATCAGTTTAGACATGCAGAGACAGGTCCCTTGTTTCTGAACCCCAGCCTGCTTGTTTGCGGTCTTATTTGATCTTCTTTTCCTTAACCAGATGCAGGTGAATAAAGTGCATTTTGAAAGATTCCATTTGCCAAAAAAGCCCCATGATCCCTGTTGATTAATTAGGGGCTTTTGGAATAGGGGCTATAAATATTAGTGTCACTTCCTTCCAAGTACCAAGCTCAGAAAGAAAAAAAATTCTGAAAGAAATTTTCAGATGCAACGGGGAAAAAAACGGGATAAACACAAACATGAAACTTGCAAATAAAATAATCTGATATATAGCCTATGTACAATTTAATAACATAGCCTAGTTTGATATATGAATTGGGTGTTCGTCAAAGATTGCATGCGGTCTGAGATTCCCGTGTTTACAGCTCCGTAAAATAACCTACTGGAATCTCTGTAGTTTTGCTGTATAGGCCTATAGATAAAAATATTCAAATTACAAACACACAATAACATTTTAAGTTACTTTCATTTCTGAAAAAAAGAATGTAGGCCTAGTAATTGATGTTATAAATACACACGCCTCATTTATGTTTTAATTATCCATCGTACATTAAAAAAAAAAAACATTTGCAATCAAGACTGAAAAAAGCCAGAAGTGAATGTAAACCAGACTTGGCCCAGACTCTGTTGATATCCGTGAAGCCAAGCATAAGAATAGCCTACTAATGTAAATTTTGTTAACCCACAGTAACAAATTTTAACAGATTAATCACATATTTTCGTTTATAGATGCACAATAAAAAAAATAAAAAAAGATACGTCTCATATAAGTTGCATTTTCAGAAATAATAACGGCAGGCCTAATACTGTTATAATGTACCAACATTATGAACACTATAGGATATTTTAGTTCCCCTCACTTTACAACAAATCCTTTAAATTTAACCGTATCAGAACAGAATAAGAATTTAAAAATATATAATTCTAATGGATAAATATAATTGCAGTATATAATAATATATGCTTAGCAATAAACATGCCAAAACAAATTAATTTATAAAGAAACGTAAGGTAAAGTTGGGCTTACCTCTCTCAGTCACAAATCCAAATGTGTCCATATTCGCGATGTAGCTGAAGCTAAACTATTAGCCTTATTAGGTAAAATAGGCTTTGTAGTTCACGCGCGTTCCAGTATCGACGGAAAAATATCATAATGAGCAAAAATATGCCACAGTGGAGCGGGTCTCACGCCGAACGGTACGGTGAACGGCTGCGCTGTTTCCAATGAATGCAATAGCTTAGTGTGCGCGTGAGGCGCTGCCGCGATCAAACAGCTGAAACATAAAATAGACTACTCCGTAATTTTTGGTCATACAGTAAAGGCATAATTCGAAACTGCAAAGTGTTAGCAGTTTGAAAATTCAAGAATAATAGCAAAGTTAATAAGAATTCTTTCTAAATGCAGCACCGTTCTTATTTCGCTCTGCACAACCTGAACGAAAATTTTTTTTTGCTAAGAACGAACCGAAATGAAAACATTTAGCTTTTAATCTTTGTATTTAACAACCTGGGAGACCTTCCCAGGGCAGTACCTTGCCTCACCGACTAAAATCAGGGCGCCCACTACGGAAACGGCACCAGAGGTGAGGGAGCACAGTGGCCGGGCCGGGCCCCCTCAGGCCCACCCGTGGCGCCAACACTGGGGAGGAGGAATAGAGTATGCATGAACGCAGGTAGACCAAACTATCCTGACATATAGGCTACACCTGTCTCATGTCTGAGATTTCTCCCTTTCTGTCTCTTTAACTTCCACTCTCTCTCTCAAAGCAAGATAAAAATGTCATGGAAAGTCTCCATCTGTTTAATAGTTTATTCAATCATCATTACTTTTGGATGCTTTACTTGCAGCTGAGTGAAAAATGGCTTCTTAAGTCGGACTGAATCTTGATAAACAGCTTCCTCAGGGAGTGGATCATGTGACCTTAACTTTCTGCACTCCTACTGCTAGACATTACATTGCCTTGCTGCAAATTTAAATAAAGTTGAAGTCTAAACTGTCACCTCAAACAATTAACTCAAACTTACTACTGCAAAGCTTCCGATTTAAAATAAATACAATTAAAAAATAAAATAAACAATTAAAAATAAAATAAAATAATTAATACAGTTTTTTAAAGATTATGTCTATTCAATAAAACTATCAACTAACTAAGTACTGTTTTTTTTGGCATGCTGCTTTAATACAAGTATTCACGCAACTGATATAGCAGAGTCTTAAGCCAAGTTCATACTACACGACTTTAAACGTCGGCAGATCACTGTGCTGTTCAGACTACATCACTTGATTGTCTGTCTTTAAGTCGTTGTAGTGCTCACACTCTACGTGACTATGTAAATGATCCGCAACCGGGGGTTACACACTACACAAGCTGACAACAACTCTGTCACCCAATGACTCTACAAACCACGTTTTGTCACGAAAACACATGTGAGAATTGGAACGGGAATGACGCGAAACAACACGTGAAACAGGAATTGTTTATTTGAAAATGGATGTGGGGAAGAAATTAGCACTGCCGGGACTAGATATGCTGCTCTCGTCCCACCAATCTCAATTTTCAATTTAAAAGGCCCAGCGAGAGCTTGCAGCTTGATATAATAGATGCACCACTGCTAAATTGGGATTTGCCATCAGATTAAGCTCTTTATGATATTTCTTCCTGAGCAGACTAAAAGAATGTGACACTGGTAGGATAGGATTAGGATTAGAACTTCAAAGCAGTGGGACTTTGTGATCATTAATGGACATCCTAATTCAGAATCAGAATCAGCTTTATTCGCCAAGTGTGCGCAAACACACAAGGAATTTGTTGTGGTTTTTTAAGAAGCTCTTGGTACATACATGCATGCATACATACATACTAGGGATGCACCGATACCACTTTTTCCAGTACTCGCCCGATACCGATACTTTTATTTTTGGTACTTGAACAGTAGATTTATGTACAGATTTGTGCATTATTTACTCTACATATACAGCTGTATAGAAAATATGCATATGTATTTACATAGTACTTGAGAGAGAGGCAGTAATTAGAGATGGAGAATAAATGAATTACAGGCATGAATTACAGAACACAGGTCATAATTCCTGTGTTAGCTGTTTAGGCTGGATATGGCATGGGGGGAAAAAACAGTTTTTATGCCTAGATGTTCTAGTGCACACTGCACAGAGATCTGTACCGTCTGCCTGAAGGAAGAATTGCAAACAGGTTGTGGCTGGGGTGAGAGGGGCCCTTGATGATGTTTCCTGCCCGTTTCTTCACTCTGGAGTTGTACAAATCCTAAAGGTTGGGCAGGTGCACATCAATTATCCCTTCTGCTGTCCTAACAGTCCGTTGCAGTCTTCCTATATCTGATTTGCTGGCTGACCCAAACCAGACAGTTATAGAAGTGTGCTGTGAGACGGTCGGAGTGGGTGTGGGGTGTCAGACCAGGCTTTTGCTTTTCAAACCTGCAGTAGAACTCGTTCAGGTCTTCAGCCAGTTGTTGATTGGCCTCAGTGCTGGGGGATGGGGTCTTGTAGCTGGTGATGGCTTTCAGGCCTTTCCACACTGATGTAGGGTCGTTGCTTGAAAGCTGTTTTTTAGCTTTTCAGAGTAGTTTTTCTTTGCCACTCTTATCTCCCTATTTAGTGTATATTTGGCCTGTTTGTACAAGGCTTTGTCCCCACTCCTGTAGGCGTCCTCCTTCGCCTGGCGAAGCTGTTTGAGTTTTGCACTGAACCGAGGTTTGTCATTGTTAAATGTTAAATAAGTCCTGGTGGGAACACACATGTCCTCACAGAAACGGATGTAGGACGTCACGGTGTCAGTGAGCTCATCCAGATCAGTAGCTGCAGCCTCAAACACACTCCAATCAGTGAGGTCGAAGCAAGCTTGTAAATTCCGCTCTGCTTCAACAGTCCATCTCTTTACAGCTTTTACTACAGGTTTAGCAGATTTAAGTTTCTGCCTGTAGGCTGGTAGAAGATGAACCAAACAGTGATCAGAGTCCCAGCGCTGCACGGGGGACAGTGATATGCATCCTTTAAAACAGTCTAGCAATGGTCCAGTATACTGCTGTCCCTGGTGGGGCACGTGATGTGTTGTCTGCATTTAGGCAGTTCGTGGGTGAGATTAGCTTTATTAAAATCTCAGAGAATGATAATGAAAGAGTCCGGGTAACGCTGCTCTGTGTGTGTGATCTGATCGGCCAACAGTTCTAGTGCCGCGTTCACACGCGCGTCAGGAGGAATGTACACACTCACCAGAATAAACGAGGAAAACTACCGTGGGGAATAAAAAGGCTTACAGTTAATAAAGAGAGCTAATTACTGAGGACGCACCAGAGCTCTCACTGTTCTCATCATTCATGAAGAATGATTTTGGTTTAAAAAATGCTTCATTGGCATCACTCAGATGAATTCTTCCGCATCGTTGCACCTATAAATGATAAAAACTCTTCAAAAAAAAAAAAAGTCCTTTTCCATGCACAACTGAGCGCTGCTCACTCAGAAAAGATGATCTGAGATATGTTGTAGAACATTATTTAATCCTAAAGTGACACAAAACATTTTTCACCCTCTTCCACTTCAAATCTGAGTGTAGGCTCACTCCCACACACATACAGAAACACACAAAAACATTTCACTAACCAAGACACTCAGAAACGTAGCCTATAGCTCATCTCTTCAGCTTTCATCTCAATTTCTGTCTTCCTGTAATGTGGGCATGCCACACACAGCAAGGAATTCAACATGAAACAGTTTACAGATATCTAAAGCTCTGGAGAAGGCGGTACACCCTGTTTGTACTTGAGGTGGATACATCAGACTGTGTATTGAACTCCCAGAGTGTCTCTCTTCCTCAAATCTCCTGACACACTTTCAAGTGAAGTCCTATCAGTCAGTGCCAGACCTGAAGGAGGAAATCTGTCTGGGCTCTGCTAAGGTTTATGTCAGGATGACAGGAAAACCCCAAAGGTATTGTTTTTCAATATTATCGTCCAATCAGATACATTTTTTAAGATGGCAGGCATGTTATACAGTACACGTGCCTGATTGGCTTCTAGGGAATAAAATAAGGAAATAGAATAATAAAAATCGTAAATTAAAAAAATAAAATCATATATTATATACAATTATATAATAATATACAAATTATATAAAGTTAACCAAAATTAAATTATA
>NW_015551103.1:678869-682774 GCF_001515605.1 Sinocyclocheilus anshuiensis
CACACACACATATATATATATATATATATACACACACATATATACATATATATACATACACACACATATATACATACACACACATATATATACATACATATATATATATATATATATATATACACACAAATGGAATTATATAAAAAGTTAAATAATATAAAAATGAAATAAATTAGATAATTTAAAAACGCAACAAATTACATCAAAATAAAAAATAAAAAATCGAACTATATATATCAAAAATAAAATGCACAGATTTCAATAGAATAAAAACATGATTGTCTATTCAATAAAACCAACTACGAACCATTCTATGCACTGCGGGATTTGAATTAAAATGCTCTTCCATCATTAACTAAAAAAAACAGAGAAAAGAGGTTTGAGGAAGGACTTTGTGGTCTGCCCTGACTTTTGCTATTGGCCTTCCCCTTTTAGTTTGATGTCTCTGTGAAGCACAACCCATTAAAACGTGCCCTCGATTAGATCTGTGGTTACAGCTAACTGCATGGATCGCAGAAGTTCAGGATGTTTTGAGGTTTTGGTTAAATAAAGAAAGGTAAAAAAAAATGGAATATTGCATAAATGACAAAGCATGCAACGCTCCACATGCACTGGCCTGGAAACCCGAGCAGGCCGCTGCTAGTCTTGGATTAACCTCCCCAAGCCCTTCTCGCTTAAGTGAAATGGATCGCCCTCCAAATTCAAGGACCCCCCTGCGGTCACCTGCACGCCCGCAGTTATGCGAGCCCTTTTTTCGGACGGGGGCAGACGCAGACGTAACGGGTAGTGTGAAAGGGGAGCAGTTTGAGTCGAGCCCTGAGTGACTAAATCAAATGTCACCTCACTATTTTATCCAGATGGGAATAAAAGGCACAGTCTAGTACTCTACTGGACAAATGTTCCCCCGAGTGCCTCTCCCAGCAGCCAGGTTTTTCTCTGCTTCCAGGGCCTGTTTCAAGGAAATGTAATGTCGCCATCGTCACTCTTTCCCCTCCATCCCCATCCTGAGTGGAACCCATTCATTCTTCAATTGGACTTAATCAAGTTTGAATCGAGTAACAGGCCTCTGTCAATCTTGGCAAGCACTTGGGTTGCAGATATGCAATCCCCGATCGGGTCCCTGAGGCATATTTAACTCATATATAAATAAGGGGATTGTCTCCTGCAAATATATGATATGTCACTGCTGGCCAAACGGCAAGGATATGTTACCATCAAACAGTCTAGACAGCTAGCATAGAGCTCTCCAGAAAAATCAAGGAGGGGGAGATTGGATATCTTTCAATCTTTGTGTTCTCCGCATCTCGTTTTGCAGTTAGCATCCATTTTGAGTGAAAAATAGGTTAGACAAAATGAAAGTTTTAAAAAAACTTTCCAGAAGACTAAAACAATATTTCATGCTCTGTTTTGCAGTCGCTAGGGTACAAAACACCTCACAAAATGCTAACAGTGTTTCCTTAACTCAACCAGCTTAACCCAAATACAATTACACAAATTGAGTTAGAAGAATATTTTAATAGGGACTGATACTGCAGGTGTGCAATACACATTGCTGATTGGCTGCTGGAATCAGCTGTAAAATAAATTAAAATTAAATAAAAAAATAAAATAATAAAATAAAATAAATAATAAGGCATATTGACTATAACCATCACCTAACCATGCAAGTGCTTTTCAAAGCGGGATGTAGTATATTGTGAACTTCAATCACTTCAAAAAAAAAAAAAAAAAAGGCAGATAAAAATGGTTTGAGGAAGGACTTTGCTGTCTGCCCTGACTTATAAGCATTTGTTTTCCCATTTACATTTCGAAAAAAAAAATGTCATTTCATGGATTCCAGTCTCTAATGTACAGATAAACCGATGGACACATAGGCATGGATACACCTTCTCAAAATGCAATGCAAGCCAAAAACCAAATACACTATCAGTTAGTAGAACAGAAGAGCGTTTTCTGTTTATGCTTGGACAACATGCCAAGGGACACGACTGATGCTACTGCACTAATGTAATCTATGATCTCTCCCATTCCAATTAAAGAGAGAAACAGCCCCTAAACAGCTGGAGGAGAAAGGCCTCTTAGGAAAGGGCAAACTGTTTTTAATGTCAGAAGTCTCATTTAAGCAGAGCATCTGCTTTTCGGGGAGTTTTATAGGGAGTGCAGTCGTGGCTAACGCACACATAGATTCGACCATCTGGAGTGACTATAAAATTGTGTCTGTGCAGCAGAGACGTAGGACAGCAGCGCAAAAGCCCACTCACAGTTGAGTCAGCGACGACCTCGATCTTTCCTCTCTCTCGGTCTCTATTATACCCAATCAGGTTACTTCTTCTTGTCTGCTACAAATTGCAATGCCATGCTGTCTTTAGTCTGATTATGGTCTGCTGTGCTGGAAATCTTTTTGTACTGTGATGAAATATAATTTCTCTTCCCTTTCTTCCTCATACAAGTTCTCTCCATTTCTCTAATTCAGTATAGTGAGATTTCTAAGATGGCATATTATAACCGACATGCTATAATGTGTTATCAAATGTTAATAAAAACCACAATTCCAAAATAATAGATCTTTAATCTAGTTTAAACATCATGACGACATGATTTCCTAAAGGACTCTATTAGTGCCGCAACCTCCCACAGTAAGCTGGCAGTCCTTCTAACCTAATGGACAAATGTTACTACGTCAGCGAAACATGTAGCCTGTATTTAAAGGCACAATATGTTAATAAGTTTTCGCCGTTAGAGGGCGCGTTTTCAAAACAAACAAAGAAACAAAGGCATAGTTTGACTGAGTGTAGAATCATGGGAGTTGTCGTCTTCATCCCCACAGCCGATGCAATCCGACGGGACTTAGGCAGAAATCATGTTCATGGCAGTGTTAATTTTGACAGCAAATTTTGATTTAGTTTTAGTCATAGTCTTTTGACTAAAATGCCATTTAGTTTTAGTCATATTTTAGTCATCTGAATTGTTTTTAGTTTTAGTCGACTAAATATCATACGATTTTAGTCGACTAAATCTACAGTCTATTTAGTCAGCTAAAATCTAATGGGTTTAAGTTACAGTGCATTTATTAAGCATTTCTCTAAAATTTCCAAACTCATTATATAGATTTGACATTAAGGTTTTATCATGATAGACACCGATTTAACTGCGGTGACACACAACATGCCTTTATGTTAAAATTAAATAAAACCACTTCTCATAAAGAACAAGAACATGGTCTTCTTTTTAATGAAATACCAATGGTTATATAGGCTAATTATGCATTCTTTATAGCAACTTGTTTACCATATTCTTCATTCTTTCAAGTAGCAACTAAATTAGGCTGCTGTCCCTTTAAAATCGAATGCACAGCTGCAATGGATGCAATGTACTGATACACATTCTCCCTGCTGTTTATGTTCACTTAAGACGTAATCAACTGTGTTTTCGTGAATACTTGTCAAAACGGACAATTCGATATCATTTTGTTTGTATTTCTCCGTTTATGCGACGCGAAAGAGTACTCACGCGCTGTGAGATGCGCTCTCTGTGTGTGTGTATGCTTTAGTGTCTGCGCTCAGAAAACCGGACCGAACTGAGTTCTCGCTTGCGTCGTCAGATTTATCCATATGTCTGCTCTTCTCTTACTCCCACATATTGACATTTTTGAACCAATTATTCGTCAGCGAAATTAACACTGGTTCATGGATGAGCTAATGTATTAAAGATTTATTAACGTCGTAGTATGAAGCAGGGTGAGGCTGAAAGCCGTCGAAGCGAAACGAGAACGCTGAAGCAATTGCTAATGAGAGACGAGCGTGACGCACGGCTCGAAAGCAGCGGAGCTTTTATTATGCCACAGTCGACGGCTTCCGCTCCTTCCGGTCGTGCGTATGTGGGGTAAAGCAGCGCTGTTTTATCAT
>NW_015551103.1:682798-686333 GCF_001515605.1 Sinocyclocheilus anshuiensis
GTACATTATTGTTTCTCCTCTATGCCCCGCCTTTCTGAAACGCGTCGATTTTTAAAAAGCTCATCGGTCTGAAAAGTGAGGTGTGCTCTGATTGGCCAACTATCCAGTGCATTGTGATTGACCGAATACAAGCGTGTGACGGAAATGTTACGCCCCTTACCATACTGTGATGCCGTCCGGCCGGAGCGACGATTCAAAAACATTAAAACCCATTATAAACGAAGCATTTGTTGCATCTAGTAGGATCAGGAAACAGTCCTCCATAAAATGTGCAGCACACAAATTAATATTTGGGTTGAACTGGTCTGGAACAGTGTTGTTGTAAATACAACTTAACCACTGATTTCTAGTCGTGTCCTTTTTTGGAAGACCAAACAAAGTAGTTTCGCTTTCACAACGAAACACACGGCGGACTAGAGTGAGCGGCGGCCGGTGGGCTAGAGTGAGCGGAGGCGGGCGGTCTTGAGAACGGCGCGGCCAGCGGATTCGACGAAGGAGCGGCCTGCGGGCTAGCGGCAACCATATGTGACAACCCCGGGCTGGACTCCGCTTCGTCCGCGGGGAAAGCCGATCCGGCGATCCACAGTGCGAAGTTGATGTATTCCCTCAGCGACCAGCACGGAACAGCTCTAGGCATGACGAAGCGGATATCGTCCTCTTTTGGAAGGCCAAACAAAGTAGTTTTGCTTTCACAACGAAACACACAGCACCTTCACGAAATGGCGGCAGCAACAATACTACAGCGAGAATGAAAGTTACACCTTCTTTCTTTGTGTGAACATTTGGGCGGCGTAATGCAAATCTTCCCACATCGTGACGTAGACATGTGGGGGCGTGTTAGAATGAGCCGTTTTAGGTAGGCGTGGTTGACTCTTAACTTTTATAAAGAATATCTCTTTGGATTTGAGACTTTAGTCTTTGCAACTTTACAGATCTTCTTTATGCACCAAGAGCTTGTAACACTTCAAAGAGAAAGGAAAAATTGAAATCGCATCATATGACCCCTTTAATTAAAAAATCTTACATATTGTGCCTTTAACTCTATGAAAAGCACAGCTTCCATCTCTACTTAATATTCTTTGATGGAGACCTAAATGCTTGAAAGAGCTCTGCTATTCGTGAATTTGCATGGCTAACATTTGCACCAATTACTGAGTTAAAGTATCTTACTGATAAATTGGCTCAAACTCTATTTCTCATTATTCAGTCAATTAATGCTTGTTTAAGTTAAATGTTAGATTTGATTTTCACTGGACGGCATCAGTTTTGAGTTAATAAACACCATCTTGCATTTGAACAGATACGGAAATAAACAAAAAAATTTAACCATAACACAATCTAGAAAATTACAAATGACAGCAATTACAAGATACATAAGGAACAGGACATTACTATTCTAATTATAACAACTACTAGCTTTATGCTTTTAAATTACTACTTTATGCTTTTTCACGGTTTCCACAAAAATATTAAGCAACAGTGATAATAAGAAGAAATGTTTCTTGAGCACCAAATCTGCATATTAGAAAGATTTCTGAAGGATCATGTGACACTGAAGACTGGAGTAATGACTGCTGAAAATCCAGCTTTGTAAATACAGGAATAAAATAAATTTTTAAATTATATTAAAATAGAACACAGTCAGTTTAAATTATAACATTTTACAATATTACCGTTTTAACCAAATACATTTTTTTTTTTCAAAACACAAAATCTTACTAACTCCAAACTTACCAATAAAGAATAACAAAAATGTATCAAAGTAACTTTCATAACTAATTGAACTCAGTGAATATCCCTTCCCACATTACCATACTAAACATTCTAACTAACATAAGATTAAAAAATAAGTGCACACATCCATTCAGGGGCTATGTGGTATTATGAATAAAAGAACAAAACTGTTTTCAAAGCACTTAAGGCTTTGAAACATTAAAAAGAATGAACTGGTTGCTTGTCTGTGTAGACTTAGATCTGAATACAGCACAAGAATAAAGATCTGTATGTGGAACAGGACAAAAATGACAGTAACACAGGGGAACATCATAAAACAGGCCACAAAATAATAAATGAAAACTGAATAATGAGAAAATTATGTTGATGTTTCTAAACAAATACAAGTCATAAATACCGTTAATCAACAACGCATGTTACCAAGCAAACAAACAGCACAGAGCTAACATAAAAATACATATATAAATACTACAAAAAAAAAAAATTGTGAAAAACTAAAAACAATTCAGTGTGAAAGTTAGTGAGTGGGAGAAGGACAGTCTAAAGCAGACTAGTCTTTAATTAATAAGAGAGGGATTTGTCTGCAACAACACTGACATAACATTAGCTCTGTCATACTGTCTTCACGTTTTAACAGTGCAAATGTACTTTCAGGGGAAAAAACAAAGCAGAAGGCAAAACTGGAGTGAAAATTAAAGTTTACTTTCAAACTGATAGGTCTGCTCTCCATTGCACTGTATGCAACACAACACAAAAAAACCCTGCAGGTTTAATACGAAAGAAACCAGAGCCAACACGCAAGACAAAGCTCTGATGCTTTTTTTCCTCTCTTATTTGCATTGCATCTCTGATTTGCATGCATTATTTGTAGGTCACATGACCTCTTTTCATTTCTCTTCCTTTCATCAGGTCATTTAAATACTTGAACACACTCCGCATTTGTATGCAGTTCTAAGACTAATTTCACTGTATAAACCATTTTAAGAAAAACTTCTAAAACTGGTCTAAAATTGTCATTAAATGCTAAATCTCCTTTAGTATATGACCGTAATGTGCTAAAAAAAAAAAAAAAAGAAAGATGGGAACTTTTTCTATTCCGATGGCATTTTTTCTATTCCTCTTGCCTCTGTATAATGCATATTAAAGTTCACGCGCTGTTTTGTTTACAGCGAAAACCAAAGAAACGCTTTAAGAGCCACCTGCTGGCAGAGAGTGAATCTGCATCTCATTCAGCTCGTCCGCTGTTTCACACAGATATTTTTTATGTATAGGTTCACAAAACTGAAGTCAGCCTCTAATTTTAAATGGAAAGAGCACAGGCTAAGCCTTAGTTTGTTTATATGAAGAGATTTTTTTATTTGTGTTACTTATTTATTTGATTTGGGGCTTGTTTTAAAATTTCAATTTAGTTTTGTTATTTACATTTACAAAGTGCTATATTAGTATATTATTATAGTGTTATATTTCTATTTCACAAAGAAACTTGCAGCATTTTGTCCAAGCAATAATAAAAGGACACATTTAATTTTATAATTTGTCTTAAATCTCATTTTGTAAAAAATAAATTGTGAATCGAATCGAATCGTGAAATCAAAATCGTGAATCGAATCGAATCGTGAGTTGAGTGAATCGTTATATCCCTACACATGGATCAACATCATCTCATCTGTGTGAAGCAGCAAAATAAATAAATAAATAAATAAATAAGAGTACCGGAAATATTCCTGAAGACGCAACATTTTATGACAGACATTTATAGAGTGAGAAACGGCTTCTAAAAAAATTTTAAATTAAAACAATT
>NW_015551103.1:686488-691585 GCF_001515605.1 Sinocyclocheilus anshuiensis
GCGTGCCATGTAGACATGTTATGTCATTCCCATGATATGGTGATGCAAGCTGATATGACATGAGAAACTTTAAATGGTTAATATGAAAAGCATCATTGCTTGACTCAGAAGGGTACACTGCAACACCACCTACATGCTTTGCTTTTTTATCTCCCAAATGGCTATGTTACATAAACAGCCTCCTTTCACTCACTCCAGGCAAAGTGCCATTCCTTTCAGAAACAAAAAGTGTGCTCTCAGCTTGAGATCTCCACAATAAAAAAGCTCGGTATCGAGCTAAAGTGACGCTAGGCTAACACCCGACACAAGCATGACCGTAACGATCATTGTGATGAATGTTTAGTCGATATCAGGGTTCATTATTTACCTTTTATGAAGGCCATGACATTTTATAATTCCTTGCTTGTCGTATACTGTGCGTCAACATGGACAGAATAAATCCAAGACTAGCATATATGGACTTGGCTTTTAAAAGGTGCATTTAATTTTACAAATGGGCATTTGAAAATATTGCATAACTCAATTCTGGAGTGAGCCGCAGTCCATAACTCCAGGGCCGTCGTATGAAGATTTACAATTCCATTTAGCTTAGCATAAGTGTTAGATAATGAGGCTAGCCTATTGTAAAGCATTGAGAGCAACCTGTAGGCTCTTTAGCTCAAGCAAAATGGCCTTCCAATAGAAAGAGTGAGTGGTTGATTCTAAATGATCAAGCATGACATTTTGCTTGGCTGTTGTCCTAATAGCCAAAAGAGAACATCTATGCATCGCTCAGAAATGGAATTTCTATTGGCCATTACAGTTTTGCTGTAGAGAATGACTGGTCTCTGGCATAATGGTTAAAAAAATATTTAACAAATAGATGGATGCTATTTTTACTTCTGCCGTCACACAGCTTACTTAAAATTAATATTTAAATTTTGGATTTTTTTTTTGGTTGCAAATTTCAAAACAAAAAAAAATCTAATTTTTATACTGTTGTGAGGCTTAAATTTACATGTAGTTTTTCGTGTTTAATTAATTTATACAAAATAGGCTAGAACTTTCAAATTAGCCATAACATAAAAATAATTTTCAGCTTATTTGTATTGGCCATTATGTTTAAATCATTGCATCCCCAATAAAATAATAAAAACTGTGGGGGGGGGATAAAATTTGGTTTTCAATCAGTTATGCCAATTGTAGAGTGTATAGGGTGCATTATCAAGAATTGAGTGATGAAACAATGTTTCAGAAATTACTAACTGTCAGCAAATTCTTCACTCGACTACATTTTGTAGAGATTTCAGATGCTTTTATTCCTACAAATGAATGAGGCAGAATTAGCAGATGAAATATCCCATAACTAACTCGGTGCTTAAGCAGCACTAGTGAGGTGGAATCTATGGAACTGCTCCTTCTGGCCCCCAAATGCCACAAGGTACCTAACCTTCTCAACTGAAGGATGAAGTCTAACTCCACAGGGACAATGCGCCAGTGGCCATCAGAATGCCATGCACACTTCTTGTCTAAGGGTGTAAGACATGTAACCAGCAATTATATTCTAGAGAGCACAAAGAACTTTTTGGACATTGAGAAGTAAATGTGCAGCCACAGAAGGCAACGATCCATGTTATACTGTATACGACAACCAAATGAATTCTATTTAAATGCAGTTTGACTAAAAACCTTGCTTAGTGACTCTCTTTGACCGCAAGTTGTGTAGTCTGCAATTAGAAACAGCCTCAATGAAGCCAAACTCAGGTGGTCCAGAGTTTTGCCAAGTAAATCTGATGTGTGATTTAAGGGTGACTTGTCATACTTCCTCACTACACCAAATTAAAAAAAAAAAAAAAAAGTCTATTTCAGACGAGCTGCAAATCTTACGCATAACTATTACAGTTTAGGAAGTTTTTACCACTCCGCATGCACTTCCAGGCACACTAGCGTGTGCATCCCAATCTGCAAATACAACCTCTGCTTCTTTTCAGATGAGGATTAGAGCTTTTCCTAAAATGGAGGTATTAGAAAGTGGCCCAGAGGCTGCGGAGGCTAATGCATGTGGAAACGGTGGTTGCCCTGGAAAAGAGCAGTCCAGGCCTGACTAACTTCATGGAGGAGGGAGGAAGGATGAGAAAAGCTAATGATGACACATAGCTTTTTTCCTCTTTGGAGAAACGGCTGGAGCCTTGCTACTTCCCAGCGAGCCCACTAGCCCTGGAGAACAGGGATTAGACCCTGGATCAGGAGAGCTGAACTTACTGGCACTGAGTAAAAGAGCTCAAACAGTCACCAGTGTTGCCTTCTAATCCTGCTCTTTGTCATTTGAGACAATGAGCTTTTAACCCCACAAAATCCTCCTCTTTCCTGCCATATTATGACAACTGGTCACTAATGCATGATCACAGCTCTAGAACACACCATTAAGTAATTGGTAAATAAGCATCAAGAATTAGACAAAAGATCTTTGAGAAAAGCGCCCTGCAGATGTTTTGGGAACAGCGGTTGGATCTTAAAAACTCCTGGCATCAGTCTAAATGCTAAGAACACGAGGAGCCAATGTGGATGAAGCCTTAGGAGCAAATTAAAGTTTACTGTGAGACGCAGCAGCGAACGGAAGGTGACCTCTGCTTTTTCTGGGGGTGTTCTTAAAAGAACCTTCTTAAAAGCCTTCAAAAAGAAAGCCATTTTCTTAAATAACCCTCGTGCATGCCGTAAAATTTCCTTTAATGGCTTCTGATCTGCTGACTGCAGGGCAGTGTGTACGGAAGATCAAATCCCACCCTGGATGCCAATTAGAGATGCTCCCATCATCTCCCTATTTGACTCACCATCATAGCTGAGGGAACTGAACGCTAGCGCTGAAAATGCAACTCTGTATGTAAACGCGAAGGCCTAATAAATGAGCCTGCCCCTCATAGTGAAGATCCAATTACATTTCAGCATTGAGCTTTTGATTATGCCCTCAATTATTAAGTGGGTGTTACATCCTCAACAGTTGCTATCACGGACCGGCTAAAAGTCAGCTTTCCTGCTCATCTCAACAAGTCGTGACAGTCTGATCTGTAAAGTAACATTGCAATTAAAGCTGACTTACAGGCCTGGTGCTTAGGTTGAGCTAAAGGAAAAATTAACCCAAAAAGAAAACTGTCATCATTTATTCGCTATCAATAAAGTAAGCTGAAATATATAAGCTAAATAAAATTTTCAACAGGTGGCATTCTGTCTAGCTACTAAACTTCTAAAAAGTTATTTCTGTCTGTAAGGTCCATAAACCATAAACCACTTTAAAACTTTTTTTCCCCCAAAACTTTCAAACAAGGTTGTCAAACCAGCTTGACAAATTTTGCTTTTATAGCTAAACATGACAGTTATATGAATTTCTTAGAATTTTAATTCAATTTTAATTTCTTTATATTCAAATTCAAATTGCAATTGTGCATCCTGTTTGCTACCTCAATTCATTTGGAACTTCAATAATTGGAATTTAAAAAGCATTATCAATTTAATTTTTAATGGAGCACAACCCTGGTGGCTATTAAAGGCACTGTTGTTCTCCCACACATGGAAAATTCTGAAAATTTCAACAACAACAAAAAAAATCAATAAAAAGTGTCCAGACAATTAAAGGGGTCCAGTATTTTATCGGATCCCGGTCACAAAACAGTTCTTCAAAATATTTTCAATTGTTTTTTTCAATTTGCAGAAGAATTTCATTCAGGTTTAGAATGACATGAGGTTGAGCAAATGATGACAATTTTCCTTTTTGGGTGAACTATCCCCTTTATAGAATTCACAATATAAAATTAAATAAGCACACAACAAGCTGACTAAGCATTTAGAGAGCTCTTAAAAGTCCTTAAAGCAATATTAAATATGTGCTCTGAGTTTGTCACAGCACAGAAAAATGTGTTATTAACCACCCAGCCAAATTTGAATGAAAAAAAAAAAGCCAAGTAAATAAAATAAGTTATCAAAATCTTTTTTCTCTGCTCTCATACGCTGGGGGAGTGTCCTCTGTCTGTGCTGAAACCACGCCCACTCGCGGGAAGCTGCTGCCTCTCCTAACTGTCAAATACCGCTACAACCTGAATGGATGCTCCCTCTAGCAGCATAATTGGATTTACACAGCCATACATGTTTGGTAATATACATTTTGATGAAGGCATAGCTAGCTAGCAAACTGTAGGCTATAGTAACTAACGGTAATGACAGTAACTCTTGATTGAGCAGGCAAAACACTGATGCTAATGCGCTCTTCTAGTTATTATATTGTTAGAGGAGGATCCATGCTCAGTGGCTCCAGTGCGTCATCGAGACACGAATTCAGGCCCGCCCAAAAAATCCTGAACACAAAAATGGTAAAAAAAAACAGTTTACCGGTCTAACTCCACAATTCAGTACTACATCGTTCACAGTCCTTGTAACGTGTTTTCAGCAATACATGCCTAACATTTATAATGTGTTTAGAAACAATTCTCTGAATTGCCTTTACACAGACTTTAAAGACTTGACTGAGGTGTTACAGAAGTTAGAGAGTGCTTGGGGGAGGTAAGTGTGACGGGAATGTTAGAGGGCTTAAAAGTGAGATTACTTGCCGACACCTCATCAGTAATATTCTCCTGCATGCTTCTGATCCTCAGAGGAAATGGCACAATAGGTGAGTGTGTGCTAATGAGCTAGCATTGTTTCACACGACAGTGGAGGGTATCTGCGGTCGCACAATGTGGTATCAAGTTCCGCTATAAAGATTTAGTAGAACACAGATGTTTCCTAAACAAGACATACTAGTCGGTAAAAAGAATACAGTGGATAAAGAACAAAGCCTCTTCTGATTTCCAAACAGTCACTATCAAAAGATCAGAGTTGTTCACCATTTAGAACTGAATTGAGAATCCATTTTTAATTGCAATTCAATTTCTAAACTGGAAATGAATTTGAATTGAGGTATTTCAAATTTGAATACAAGAATTAAAATGAACTGCAATGCAATTAAATTCATGTAATGGATGCGCAGGGCTCCGTAGGATTCAGTTTGAAAAATGTGCACTTTACGTCATAGGATAGCAACAACAAAATGCATGTCAAAAAAAAAAAAAAAAAAAAAAAACACACACC
>NW_015551103.1:691814-696876 GCF_001515605.1 Sinocyclocheilus anshuiensis
CACACACACACACCAAAGCTCAGCTTCATACTCTTCAGTCTCGGTTTTTATATATTTGACTGACCATGGATCGAAGGTTGTGTTTAAAGATGTGGTACAACTTCAGTCTCTGAAGTCTTAGAGCCAGTACCACTGAAAAGCTTTATCGCTCCTGACCGCTGCTGCATAAACATGAGGGAGCTTCTAGCCTCAGAGAAGTGTAAAATTTGGCAGACACTTTGCATTCTAATAAAGGATGCAGAAGGGGTGATAAAATCAGTCATCTTCCACGTATAATCCAGGACACTCTGTGAAACGTGTAAGCGCATGCGGTTAAGATGTTGGTCTTAAAACGATAAAAGGACCCCACAAATGGATGCAGGGTGCATAAATGCACACAAGTGCTGGCAAACTCAAAGGGTTAGTGTCAACAGCTCCGCTAAAGCAAAATCTAAATCACATTTCAGGAGAACGGTGGAAAGCCGGCTGATATGAGTGATGATGTCCGTCAGTCAAAATGCAGAATTGGTTTGAGCTGAGAAGGTGAAGTTGTGACTGAACATTAAAAACATGATTACTGCTGTGCATTGAGAGAGAACCCTCTTAAATCTAAAATATACCATAAGAAAAACCGACATGACATCACCCTCGGAGCAGATGTCATTTTAAGAAGTGGGAGCTCAACAATCAGCTGAGTACATGGAGAGGGGCCGTTGTTTCTAGGCGCATTGAAATTCAATCATCTGAGCTGATTCGATGGCTTTGAAAGGAATTACCTGTGCAGAACTGGAGCTGAAGGCAGCTGGAGAGAGCCTTACTCCCTCTCTAACCCCTCAATCAAGCAGCGTTTTCTTCCACCATCGCTGTTTGTTTTCACCGCACTTTCCCTAAATTAGTAATTACAGTCACACAAACCAATCTTGCCATTGCGGCTTGTGAACCCAGAGACACACCTGCTGAAGCTACATAAACAAATAGCTTGTTAAGCACCGCATAACACCCCAAAAAGCTAATGAGGAACATGGTGTACAACTGCAGTTTAAAAGCATAAAAATAAAAGGCCCAACTAGCTAATCACATAAATACCATCTCAGGCTATGAGCAAAAAAACCCAACCACCACATGGTTTAGCAGCCAGATTGATATACAAGAAATTGAGGACATTATGATATGATATGAGATTGATATGATATATGATATATCATATATAACATGATATGATATGATATATCATATATAATATGATATGATATATGACATGATATGATATTTGATATGATTTATACATTCATATAAACTTTACTGAATATATTTACTGAAAAAAGTACATATATAATATATAATAATGTCGTTATCATTATAGGTGTGGTGTGGACTTCCCTATACATAAAATTAGAACAATTGTAGTCATTGGATTGAATGGCCCTTTAAGACTACAAATAAATGAAATAAAGTACCTTTCATTTGTGAAGTATTTCATTCACTGTATTATCAAAAAGCTATTTTCTTAATATATTTCCAGATAATTTTACTACAGACATATACAGTATACAGCATACAGCATATCGACAAGACAAACAGTTGTGCAGAATACTGTTCACAAACTTCTAATCATCTTCCCCATAACTTGGCAGCTGCTTCCTTGGCAGAAATCAGAAAAACTCATTTGAGAACAACCCGAATCTCAAATGAATCTTCCTTGGGGTTAATGCCTTGATTCAAAAGGTGATTACTGGACCACCATCTTCGTTGTTTTTGTTTTGTTATCAGAGGCCTCTACAGCAGGAGACCAAGAAAGAGCACCATGAGGCTGTGGCAAACTGCTGTGTCTGGCTACAGCCTTACACAACAAGCAGATGGCCTCCCAAACACAAAGTCAAAAGATGTAGCGATACTATCCAAAACACTGCGGTAGCACAGGTTTGGGATTTCATGCTAGATGTGTTAGCACTGTAGCACGGTATTCACAGAAAGCCAAACTTTCAAACGGTATCTTCACAAATCAGATTTATTAGTGAACAGTCTGAACTTTTGTTTGTTAAACACTAAGCACACTAGGGAGCCGCACATGAAAATGTGTTTGGCACCATGACAGCTCTGTAAATCATGACGCTTTGATCTCTCATATGACTGCGACACACACAGGACACACAAACACAAACTGTCTCTCTACTTTGGGTTCAGTCTGAAGTTCTCCTGGGAAACCCTGGGTGAATAAAGGGACAACGACATTTACTAAACACAGAGACTAAAGGCTCAACTCGCAGACAGGAAGTGTCATGAGCGAAAGCGGCAATGACAGAGTTCAGGTACAATGAAGCCAGTACTGTGATCTCCACATTAGTGGAGAGGATTTTGTTGGAAAGAGGGTACATATTTCATGGAACTAAAAACAGTAAAAAGTAAAAAGTAAACAGTGTTACTAAAGTAAGTAAATAAGTTACATTTTTCAGTTTTCTTGAAATTTCAACATTATAATTCTCACCACTGCATCACAGTGTCACTTTATTTGTTTTATAAAGTAACTAGGTCTTTTTTAAACTCTCACAATTATCTTTCAACTTTTTTGCCAACTCTAAAAGTATTATGGAATCTTGTTTCTGCCACAATCTAACACACACAGTAGCTCCACTGACAACTAATTCTTATCTGTCCATAACCCTTTTCAAAATATATGTTCATTATTTTAAAAACTTTAATTATTTGACAAACTTTCCTTTTCTAGCTAGTCAGTGATTTTTTTAATGCATCCGAAGAAAGCCTCATGCTCACCAAGGATGCATTTATTCGTTGATGAATATAAGTTAAAAAGAATAGCATTTATTTTGCACCATTAAAAATTTCTTTAATGTCACTTTTGATCAAATTAACTGACCACAAACATTTGAACGGTAGTGTTTTTCTTAGAATTTCAATTCATTTTAATTCTACTTCCAAATTAGTCTTGTTTTATCCTGTCTGTTCCTTTGAATTAAATTAAAATTCGGAAATAGAAAAAGCATTCTCAAATAAATTCTGAATGGTGCACAAGCCTGATGCATACATAAACAGATACACAAAAATAATGTAATGATAATGGATTCACTCCTACACGTAAAAGCAGTTGTCAGTTCCAAAACTCTGCAGTGTGTGCATGGTCACATAAACACAAACACGCAAAACTGACATGTTCTGACAGGGCATTTCAGGGTCAGGTAAAAGATAGTGGCGAGGTAAGGATTAGGTGGACCACCCTGCACATTTGTGCACTTTTCTTTAAGCCCCATTACTGCCGTGTTGATGTGATTGCTCCTGTAGCGACTAGTTCATGTGCACATCACAACCTCCATCCAAACTTGACGCAAAATCCCCACGCCGTACCCTGAAGGCAGGAAGTCAAAAGAAGAGAGAATTTTTCATGAGGCTTTCATGTGGTTTGTCACCATATGAGGGAAAGTGAGGAATTTCTCTTTCAGAATTCCCCTTGGCCTTATCACAATCACAAAACCTTCCTTACATACTGTACTGCAGCGCTTTATTATGACAGTTCGCAGAAAGCGCATTTCAAACTCCACAGGAACAAACGTTAGCACTTTTATGCACGACTCCGACACAATTTCAAACAGCTTGGGGAAATTGCTAGCAGGCTCTTTTATGATAATGTGGTCAAGAAGGATCGAGTGAGCGCTTGAAGGACTGAAAGCGGCTCCAACTCTCTGGGGGGCATGCCGGGATTGTGCTAATTCCCAGACGAGCCTCTCTTCTCCCACCCACATCGAGGTGGGGAGAGAATATTCATTAGCGAGGATAGCGCACTCCAATTAAGAGAGGTAGAAGCGCACACACACACAACTTTTGCAGGTGTACATGCACCTGGTCTCCTCCCAAAAAAAAAAATCAGTCTTCCAAGCTTCAGCGGTGTTTTAGCCGATTAAATTCTCGCCTACAATGACACGTCACTTTTGTTTTCTCGTATACCGCTCCTCTGCCACCCTCTTTTCTCGAGAGTGACACTATAGGCATGAAATTTCACAACATGGCGTGTCTGGGCAAGCATCCACGTTGTTAAGAGAGAAAAAGTGAGAGGGAGAAACACTCCGCTCGTGGCGGCTTGACTAGGGTCTGATTAATGGATCAGAGGGTTGTGATTGGGCGGGCGATGATGAGATAAATATGAATGAATACACAAGCGCAGCTGTTCTGGCTGCCCCCTCCTCGGGCACTGCAAATCCATAAACCCCATTCTGCTGTCACATCAGTGCCACAAGACCGGAAATAAACATTAACTACAAACAACAAGCCACACCAATCCACAACAGCGGGGAGAAACGGTGCACGGGGAAGGATTTCAAGCGGCCAAGACTATCATTGTTATGGAGTACAGCATGCACGCACTCTAAATGTGAATAACAGCATTATGAGCCAAGGGGCTTGGAGAGTATGTGTACACGCACAAAGTCTCTTCCAACTGTCTTGACTGGCTTAATGGGGCCTCACCTGTTTGCGTCCTGCGCGAGTGTGTTTTAGCAGTTGCTGGCATATGTTTGAAAGGAGAACTGACGAAAGCCAAGCCAAACACGGTGGGGGAATGTCAACGACCGTCTTGAGTCAACACTGCGGAGACACGGTCGTCTCCGCAGTTCGAGCTGCATGCCTCCAGGGGTCAAATGCTATGGTAGGGAATGTCAGGCGTACAAACACATACACGCACATTCATTATATAATAAAGTAATTATATAATATTTTCTAAAATATACTATACTGTATATTTTTAAGCTTTACCAATAAAAGGAGATGGAAACACTATCGCTTGGCTGGTGCTGCAGCTAAAAAGTACAGCGGTTGACGATTTAAAACTTTTTATTTTTAAAACTTTTTATTCAGTTCTTCTCCACATAATAGGAGAAAACACTTCTCTACACATCAGCCATTATTTTTATGCAAGTACCATGATAAAACTACAATTTAGCATATTGCCACCTACTTCTGCCGTTTCATTTTGTTAAATGACTCTATGTGCAATTCTTGGGGAGTTGAATGTCTTTGATGGTTCCTAGAAGCAGCTTCACACACACACACACACACACACACACACACAGAGGCA
>NW_015551103.1:697484-707393 GCF_001515605.1 Sinocyclocheilus anshuiensis
ACTTTTGCAGGTGTACATGCACCTGGTCTCCTCCCAAAAAAAAAAATCAGTCTTCCAAGCTTCAGCGGTGTTTTAGCCGATTAAATTCTCGCCTACAATGACACGTCACTTTTGTTTTCTCGTATACCGCTCCTCTGCCACCCTCTTTTCTCGAGAGTGACACTATAGGCATGAAATTTCACAACATGGCGTGTCTGGGCAAGCATCCACGTTGTTAAGAGAGAAAAAGTGAGAGGGAGAAACACTCCGCTCGTGGCGGCTTGACTAGGGTCTGATTAATGGATCAGAGGGTTGTGATTGGGCGGGCGATGATGAGATAAATATGAATGAATACACAAGCGCAGCTGTTCTGGCTGCCCCCTCCTCGGGCACTGCAAATCCATAAACCCCATTCTGCTGTCACATCAGTGCCACAAGACCGGAAATAAACATTAACTACAAACAACAAGCCACACCAATCCACAACAGCGGGGAGAAACGGTGCACGGGGAAGGATTTCAAGCGGCCAAGACTATCATTGTTATGGAGTACAGCATGCACGCACTCTAAATGTGAATAACAGCATTATGAGCCAAGGGGCTTGGAGAGTATGTGTACACGCACAAAGTCTCTTCCAACTGTCTTGACTGGCTTAATGGGGCCTCACCTGTTTGCGTCCTGCGCGAGTGTGTTTTAGCAGTTGCTGGCATATGTTTGAAAGGAGAACTGACGAAAGCCAAGCCAAACACGGTGGGGGAATGTCAACGACCGTCTTGAGTCAACACTGCGGAGACACGGTCGTCTCCGCAGTTCGAGCTGCATGCCTCCAGGGGTCAAATGCTATGGTAGGGAATGTCAGGCGTACAAACACATACACGCACATTCAATCTAAAGCTAATTCTTAAATCCTGACCTGAATGGTAACAGCAGGTTTAGCAGGGAATCACTCTCCATTAGAGGCATATCAACCCTTTTTGGCAAGTTGAGCTCAGAACAGTTTTTTGGCAAGTTGAGAACAGCTCAATGTCTAAAGTCGGGCTTACGTTGATCTCAGTAGGATGAGGGTAGTCCATATTGACTGGGTGTGTTGAGACATTTCCCTTTTAGCCTTGCTAAAGCAGGCATGAGGACTAATCCTGCAGAGGTTAAGTGGAATCCCCTCCACTTTTTCTGTTCCTGTGTGCTTCTTTACACAAGTCAAGAATGGAGACCCAGGACTATAAAACTCTGAATCGTGTTCCACTGCTGTTCACAGCACTAAAAGAAGACTTCATATGGACACAAATACCACAAATATTTCATGAAAATGTGGTTGAAATAAACAATTGTATGTAACAAATGTTTGCTGGCTCTTAAATGAAAATCTAAATTGTACTAACAAGAAACATTCACAGCAGAAAGGAAATGATCAGAGCCCTAGAGGAGAATACATCAACACGGAGGCGCCTCCATCGTCCTCTCCTCCCATCAACACCAGCACCACCACCATCTGTCTTTCCTCTTCATCTTAAAGGAGCTCCGCATGCCTGCTCATCCATCTCTCACTGACTAAGTTTCTATAGCACGGGCTCAGCGCTGTGGGTCTGGTGCAAATGAGTCCTTTTTAGTCCAGGCTAAGACATGTAAAACAGCAAGAGGAATATGTAAAAACAACAGACTGACAGATTCAGACATTGTTCCCGCAAAGACTGGTGGGCGCCACACATTTTCACTCATTCACACACACACAGACCGCCATCCTCACACAAAGACGAGTGATTTCACTTGCTTCATCACAGCTGATCTCAGCAGGATAGTAATTCACATACTGTAGGAGAGAGGCTGAAATGTCATCCACGCATTATTAGACTGACCTTCAATTTGAAGGCGAAGCTAGCAGGAGCTTCTGCTTTACAGAGCAAGGTAACGGTAAAAAAATAGTATGTTGTTCAAGTCTGAAAATCCGTAAGTGGTAAGTAAAAAGAAAAGCTATTTTATGTGGGCAACTCTAAGACAGTTTTAGACTAGAGTATGCAGAATATGACTGATATGGATGACAGGATATTATGTAAAAAAAAAATTATAATACACTTGTATATTACACATATATATATACATATTACTGTACAAAAGTTTGGGGTCAATTGGATTTCTTAATGTTTTTAAAAGAAGTATCTTCTGCTCACCAAGGCTGCATTTAATTGATCAAAAATACAGTAATGTTCCTGTGTGCTTCTTTACACAAGTCAAGAATGGAGACCCAGGACTATAAAACTCTGAATCGTGTTCCACTGCTGTTCACAGCACTAAAAGAAGACTTCATATGGACACAAATACCACAAATATTTCATGAAAATGTGGTTGAAATAAACAATTGTATGTAACAAATGTTTGCTGGCTCTTAAATGAAAATCTAAATTGTACTAACAAGAAACATTCATGATGAAGGGTGTTGCTTTGACACTACTATGCAGTTGCTAAGATGGTTGGACATTGCTAAGTGATTGCTAGGTTGTTCCGGATGCATATGAAGGCCCACTTTTTCAGTAGACTTCAGTAGACGTCTTTTGTCCTGATTTGTCTGCCAATCTCTGATGGCTAGATCTTTTTAATTAACATTCATAGTTCTTCACCTGCAATTTGGCTGCTAAATGTTTTAAGCTAAAATAACACTAACTGATGTCTTCAACAGAAACATATACCATAAATTAATAATGTCAGGGCTCGTGTTAAATCTGTCTTCAAAGGATTATACAGAATCACTAAAATCAGTTACTCTATGGAGAAAATTAATACGATTTTTACCTTCAGAATTTTACAGGTTGCACTCTAATCTGGTCCCTAGATATGATTTAAGGTATCATTTACATCTGTTGCTCAAATGGTGCGCAACAATGTTTAAATCGCTCACCCTAAATTAGCAATAGTAATAATGATGTTCGCCTAAGGAAGAACCATTAATTGAAACATTGAGGTCTTTTGTAAGTTCCTCACATCTGATGATATCACTCTGTGGACTTTTTTAAAAATGAGAAAATTCTCATTTAACTCAGCTGTGGGTCATAGAAGGTGGCAGGATGTGAGAAAAGCATTAACATGCGACTGTTTTCAGCACTGCGAGGTTATACCATACCATGGAATTTAGTTGCTAAAAGCTTCCAAAAAGAGAAACCTGACATTTTTGCATTAGAGAGATGACCTTTATACAGCTGAGAAAAGCTGTGCGAAGCTTACGCTGGCCACAACACAAACACACACCTTTACATACCCACACTCACAAAGTCAGCTGCCAGACATTAGCTTGCAAATGGCCAACTGTATGTGCCAAGCTGAAAATTTGCAATCAGCCATCTTAAGTACTGTGAAGACAACTAGAGATTGTAATGTTCTAGGACAAACTGGCGAGAAGCGTATTTGTATGGCCCTTTCCACACACACATTTGATTACTGTGAGGTACAAACATTAGAGACCACACTGAAAATTTGGAAGTTCTAATATGATTTAAACCTGAAAATAAACATTTTAATTGGGGGGGGTGTGGAGAAGGAGTTTGGACAAAAAAAAAATATTTATGTTTCTGCATTATTTCGAGGCCACTAATAAAAAAACACTTCTGAAATCTTTTGTACATATGCTCAAATATTATTCCCTACATTAAAGCTCCAATAAAAAAAATCATGCGGAGCTTCTGCTTTACAGAGCAAGGTAACGGTAAAAAAATAGTATGTTGTTCAAGTCTGAAAATCCGTAAGTGGTAAGTAAAAAGAAAAGCTATTTTATGTGGGCAACTCTAAGACAGTTTTAGACTAGAGTATGCAGAATATGACTGATATGGATGACAGGATATTATGTAAAAAAAAAATTATAATACACTTGTATATTACACATATATATATACATATTACTGTACAAAAGTTTGGGGTCAATTGGATTTCTTAATGTTTTTAAAAGAAGTATCTTCTGCTCACCAAGGCTGCATTTAATTGATCAAAAATACAGTAAAAACAGTAATATTGTAAATACAAATAAAATATTACAATTTAAAATAACTCCTTTTTCAATTTTATTTTAATATATTTTAGTTTTATTTATTCCTGTGATGGCAAATCTGAATTTTTAGCAGCCATTACTACAGTCTTCAGTCACATGATCCTTCAGAAATCATTCTAATCTGCTGATTTGATGTTAAAAAAAATTATTTTCATTATCAATTTTGAAAACCGTTGCCTAACATTTTTGTGGAAACCGTTATACATCTTTTAGAATTATTTTATGTATAGAAAGGTCAAACGAACAGCGTTTATTTATAATATAAATCTTTTATAACGGTCTTGACTGTCACTTTTAATTATATATATTTTTTTAAATCTCTACAGCCAAAATTCAACACAAACGCATAGGTCAGACAATCACATATGGTCTCAGAGCGATGGGAAATGGCACAAATAATCACGCCTCACTCAAGGACAAAGAGCAAAGGAGAGGAACCTTCTCCAGTTTCTTAAATCCTCAGCTTTCATCGTCCCAAACGGCAGCGACAAATTGCCAGTTCACTTTGGAAACAACGGTCGCTAATGGAGGGGGGGTAAGCTCAAGTAAGAAGTGTACACAAACCGTTCCCCTCATTTACCTGTCATCATTCCATTCTTGTCCGCACTTGAACCATTCTTCACAAAGACATGGGGTACATCTGATACACTGCTCACACAAGCCCTTGAGAATGCTGAGGGACGCAGATGCTTCTGAGGTGTTAAGAAAAACACCTCCAGATTGGACAGAAGGACTCGAGTTTCATTTTGGGAAGGTTCAAAGCCAACGTCTTACACACTTGAGTTAGAAGAGTGAGACACTAGTATGTAATGTCCTACTTCGTTTTCACAAGTAGCAGAACAACAAGTGATGGCCGTTTGCCTTCAGTGATTTACAGAGACGAAATGATTAGAAGTCATTCGTTTTTAATGTGGTTGCAATTTCTGCTGACTTGATGTGGCCATGTCCAGTGAATCGACAAAGAAAGGTTTAACTTTATGCAAATTAACAACGTCATGTAAACAGTACAATAGCCTGATGACCTAAATTCACTCTGCTTGAAGATCAGGAGTTAAATTTCGAAGGTTCTGCAGAAGCCACTTAGTATTCAGTCGTTCAAGGTTCATTACCAATAATGATTTTCCTCCATTACAAACACTGCTAAATTATTTAAAAAGAAGAAAAGCGAATGGAACTGATCGCAAACATGTAGCCCTGCTGTAGATACAACATAGGTCAACGCGAGGTGAGACATCGTAAAAGCACATAGCTCACAAAGCATTGTTTGAGCTTCGTTTGGAGAACATGAAAACACAATGGGCGCATTCTTGTCTTTCTCCGGCACACTGATTCAACTGATTCACAGCAGATGTGATTCTTTAAAGTGCTATAAAGATCTTAGTACGTTACTTGTAATAGCAGCACGTTTTATGAGCAGCTGTAAATGGCGGTTTCTGTCATATGTCAAGAAAAAAAAATTGGGTGACAGAGAAAAATAAAATTGAGGATTTATCAGAAATAAAGACCAAAACTGATTAAAAATTGATTCAAGCGAATCCTATTTGCATTCTTCTTGCATCATAAAAATTCATGAAGGCAGCAAATGAACAAAGGCACGAACTGTTGTTTAGCACCTAATATACTAAATAATAAACTTCATACCAACAGCTTTAATCATTGTGTAACTCTCTTTATGCCCAATCTCTACCAAATGAAACTTCCTGATATCTAGCCAAAACCAGCGGGAGTAAACAGGTCTAGAATGCTGCTTTATCAAGCTTATCTACAATTTCCATGTGTGTGTTTGTGTCAGCGAACCTTTAATGTCATTAAGCATTGCTTCCTCTCTGAGGAACGAAACTAACAAAAACCACTGACGAGCTTCCTTTGATAACAAAGAATAAAAGATTGTGTGTCTGTGTGTGTGTGTATATATATAACAATTAATTTAAATATTAAATTTGTAATATAACAGCATTGTGTATGCTTTCAATCTGTGAATAGTCTTTGTAAATATGCCTTTAATACTGAAATGTATATACTTTTATATAGTATTTGAAATAATGTATGCAACGTTATTTTGCAATAAACACAATGCTAAATATTAAAATTAGAAATATTAAAAATATATAATATACTTTAAAGTACAGAAATAAGCAACATCCAATTAACTGAAAAAAAAAATATGAACAGATTAACAGATAACCAAAATAGTTGTTTTTCTACAGCCCTATTGGAAACTTTTTGAAAATGAGTGCATTTCAAACAAAAGAGAAAGTCCTCAAGAGACTTTCAATTGCACAGCTAAAAAAGGGTTGGGCTATCTAATCTAATCAGATGGCATTGTTTTGAAGCTCATTTACCACTGGGGGGTCCAGAGGTTTCCACACAGTCGACAAGTCAACCCAAACCCACCCCCCATCCCTGCGGCCAACATAAGAAGGTCCTTAGAAAAACAAGCGACAGACACAAAGGGGAAAATGGAGAAGACAACCCAGAGGGCTATTTGTGAGGATTTGCTCATTCCTCACAAATACACAAGAGTACTGACCGCTGACTCAGACCTTTGGTTTGGGTTTGAACAGCAGGAAGTCAGCTTGGTGAGACTGTTGTTGCTGCTTAGGAGATCCTAGTCTCCTGAGACCAAGGAAGTTAATGCTAAACATCTGGGATCTGCATTAAAAAAGAAAGAGAGAAAGGGGCTAGGAGGAGTCAGTATTGACTTGTCATGTAAGGCAGGGTCCCATCTCAGATTGGGGCTGTTAGACTGCTCATTCAGTACAGGATAGGGCAAGAAATAATTCATCTCCACTCTATCATGCTGCCATGTACGCTTGTACACAGAGATGCACCGATTGCAATTTTCTTGGCCGATTCCGATTTCTTGTTAGTGTGATCTGCCGATACCGATTTTTGCCGATTCCAATTTTCTTTCTAAGAACTATAATTGACAGCATATACAAACAAAAATCTACTTTTCTTCAACGCAAAGTTTTATTTTCATAAAAAAACACAAAAAGTCAGTAATAAAATAAGAACAAATAAAAACAATAGCACGCCAAAACAGGCATTTTGACAATTTTTTATGTATTTGAACATTTAGCGCAGTTAGCCACTCATTTTGGTATTTGTGGCACACAAGCTGTTTGAGACTGAGTGCGGATTGTGCGCTCCACTAATATAGATCCGTGGTGGTGCGCACGTTTGGTATAAGTGCGAAACCTGCGGGAATGACTAAAATAATGCGCAATACAAGCACTATTTAACCGGAGCAAATGAGACGTGTGTGAGAGAGAAGGGGTCGTCGGAGAGAAGAGAGCGAGAATGCACGGCTGACGTTATTGCCTGTGCTGCTGGTAACAAAACGGATCGGTCACCGATCCGGGCCGATCATGAGGAAAATCGTCTGATTCCGATCCCTGGCCGATCGATCGGTGCATCTCTACTTGTACATGGAGCTGGACCCCATCCTGCAACTCACATTCTGCCATATTGCGGCGGTCTCTGTGGAAGTGGCAGGGAGGATGAGAAGTCAGCAGCAAAGAGATCACTGCTAATTGCCCATGGTGAATGATTATGGAAATGAACCAGAAGGATATAACAAAAATAAGACACAAAACAGATATTTGGCAAAAGCTTTTCCAATTTTCCTTTAACTGGGCATGGGTTCAACATTTAGAAAGCCCTGCAACTATGTATTCTAAACGCAGTGTGTATATGCGTGTTTACAAAGCCATACTTTTCTAAATTTGTTTTAAAAAATACCCTCAAAATTTAGCTAAATCTAAAAGAAAGATCTTCATGTGCTTCAAAAATAAATACCAGGCCAGTGTTGTGCTGACACTGAAAATCTTACATTGGTTGATCTTGTACATCCATTTTTATGCCTTGCAATTGTACATTGTGGTAGCAAATTCTGCTGATTTGTCACAATGTTATTTAGCTGACAAACTTAAATTACAAGAATGACGTGTGATAGTTTTGGAAAAATCAACAATGTATTAAACTACACACCAATCAGTAATGTTTGGTGTTCATAGTACACAATTCATTTTTGAAAATACATTATAACTGTATAATTAAAAAATCATAATTTGCGTAAATTGATCATACATTTATATAAATTTAACAAGGAATGTTTCATTATTATTATTTTTTTTATAAAAATAAAAATATATTTTATTAAATCTTCCTTTGTTAAAGGGTAGGGGTTTAGAATAGACAATAGTAATGATAATTTGCTTTTTTTTTTTTAACAAATCAAGTCTATAGTATGTCCACAGTCTAGCTAGGTAAAAGTGTGTGTGTGTGTGTGTGTGTGTGTGTGTGTGTGTGTGTGTGTGTGTGTGTGTGTGTGAGGAGGGTTCACGTTTACACACATCTTCATGGTGTATGTGAGCATGAATAATGTTTCTCTGCTGGTACAGAAGCATATGGAGTGTGTGTGTGTGTGTGTGTGTGTGTGTAAGTGGAGCCGCTGGAGGCACTTAAAAAATACTCCACAAATCTCCTGGGTTGGACAGCACAGCGCTGAGCTCAGGATTGTTTGTTTGAGAATGGGCCAGGGGGATGAAATATATACTTGAGGTGTAAAGATCAGAATGACAAACCCTTCAACGAGTCTTTGAAAAGTGCGACTTTAGGTATGGCTTTGATTTTCACACACTCACGCTGTAAATTCCATTCAAGTGAAGGGCACCATATAAGAAACAGGCATCAGAGAATGAAAGCCCAATTTAATTCGACTTATTTGCTTGTCACGCGAAGAATGTATCATGAACATCCCTGAAAGCAGAGGTCAGACGTTCTTCAGGCACAAAGCCTGAACTAAAAACGCTGTTGTTAGCACTTAACCGCATCAAGTGCTTTAATAAACTTAGCTATGCTCGTCTCCACCCCCTAAATACAACGAACGAGAGAAGGGCAGCAGGAGGAGAAGGGCCTGAGCTCCTTCAAAGTCATGTCTGTTGTCAAAACACATTGAGATGGAGGAGATAAAATAAATGGCATCTTTTGGAAAGATGAGGAACGCTCATCCTCCCAAACAACAGATGACCCAAACCAAAGACTCCCCCCAACTGTACTGAAATAGTGGTAATCGGACCCTCTTGGGGCCCTCCACTGGGGCCCTTTTTACGTCTAAGAGTCAATCAAGGGCCGATAACAGACAAAGCCTAGACAGATTTATGAGAGAAAAGCGCCGGAAGGGTCGATGCAGAGGCCGGAGTCGTGATCGGTCCTGAGGCGGGGGGACAGACGGGCCTCTGCCTATGATGCCCTGCACTGACCTGTTGTCACATACGACTGTGCCCTGCTTCTCCACCTCTGACCCTAAAAACACGACACCTAGACCTGCTGTAAAAGCCCAGGGTGGATAGGACATTATTCAGCTGCTTAATCCTCCAATGGATGCTTATAAAGCTATACAACAAGACATGTTTTGGAAAAGGTGGTAAGTAACCCTCATGCTGATTGAAGTTAGGTAACAATACTTACAATATAATATTCTTTTTACATTTAAAAAAAATAACTAAACAACTAATTATTATATTTTGTTATTATTAGTAATAAGTAATCTATGACTATTTATAAAGTCTATTAGTACCTAAATAGTACATATTAGTACCTTTTAAAGGGGTACTGCACTAGTGACAGCATTTGTACCACTCTGTATGTATTATTAATATATATTTTATATATTGAAATTTTAACAACTAGTCATGGTGGTTCTTGGGAAAGGGACAATAGCAGCTCTCCTTCATGTCAGTCCAAAGCCTTTGCAGTCCAGTAAACACTCAAGCCACACAGTAGTGAAAGCAGGTCAACCTTATCTATTCCACTGAAGGACACCAACACTTAATGACTGACTGACCAAAATTCTGTGAGGTATATCAGTTCCTTTATGGGGGGGGGGGGGGAAG
>NW_015551103.1:707551-730126 GCF_001515605.1 Sinocyclocheilus anshuiensis
TTTTACCGTTCTTTTGGTGGGGGGGGGGGGGAAGTAAAATATCATCAAACTTGCAGGTAGGAGGAATGGAATTCCATGCAGTAATTAAAATAATAATAATAATAATTTGTGCACTAAAAAGAATCACATTAGAGAATAAGTATATAATCAAGTTTTTAAACGAAAAAAGCCATCCATAAAGGGGATAATTCAACTAAAAATTAAAATTGTCATCACTCACCATAATGTCATTCCAAACATGTATGCTTTCTTTTGTGAAACACGAGAGATTTTTAAAGAATTTACTGGCCACTCTTTTCAATATAATGACACCTGAATGAAAAATGCCCCATGGAAAGTCAATAAAGTATGGACCACCTTATTTGTGCTGCTTTTGGTTATATTGTAGCTAATTCACTTCCATTATATGGAAAAGAGAGGCCTAGAAATTGCCCCTTTTTTGTTCCACATTAGTAATAAAAGACAAAGAACTACATGAGGTTTAGCAAATAATGACTCATGTTTTTTGGTAAACTATCCCCTTAACAAATAGAGTAGGAGAACTGTATCTGCTGGCAAAGAGTTTAGGCACAACACAATAACCGCTCAGCCAGAGGGGTCTGCTGAGTTCAGGAACAGACTCCACTGTACAAAGGTCTTCAAAAGCCCTTTGGAGACAATGACACACACACAGTCTCTACCTCTGGTTTATGAGGGAGCAAATTTGCCATTTGGAGCCACTTTAATACTTAATAAGCATAATGAGGCTGAACATAACGCCTGACTTCCAAGCTTAAAAATTCATCATGCGCTGTGAAACTTAGACGCCATTAACAGCTCTCTCTCTTACAGACACATACACATATCAGTAAAATAAAGAAAGTTCATTGTTCCGATCTAAATAAGCGCATACCAGGGCTGATAGATTGCTCTGCCTTTTCTCAGCATCTCTAACATATAAACTCCATTACTTCATTCTTATAATGCTCACCTAAATAATGCTTATGGTGGCCTTCAACACAAACACATGAAGTGCCCACTCAAGCTGCCTTTTCAAGGCTGCTCAATACTCATCTTTCTTTCTCCTGCTCCCCCTAGCGTCCACAGTAAATATATCATGATGGAAGTGGGAGGGAGAGAGAGAGAGAGAGAAAGAGAGAAAAAGAGAGAGAGAGCAAGAAAGGGGAGGAAGCCACAAGCTCCACCCCCAGATGACATCAGTGCTGTGTTGAAGCAGAGCTGGAGGCAGATGCAACCTCACACTTGTAGTGAGCTCCAGGCAGGTGACCAGCTCTGCCGACTTCTCTATCTTGTCTCTCTCTCTGAGCCAAAGGGGAGTGTGTGTGTGTATGTGAACAAGTGTGTGTGGAAATAAAAACACACCCTGCTATTCGCACCATTGCTGCTACTGAGCCTTTCTGACACTGGGCTCTTTTTGGGAATTGAAATCATCCTCCATCGCATTGGATTTAACCTACGGACTGACTTTATGCTTTGAGGATATTCTTTTTGATTTCCCTTTTTGAACTATTGCTTGGGGAGGTAAGTGTATTTTGTTATGGGCTTTATTTTTGGGGGGCTGTTTTTAACCCTTTACCTTATGCATTTCATCATTCTGAGGTTATCAAATACCTTCAAAACATGCATAGAGCAAATCTGCATATATCCTTTAAATCCCAGTCACTCACAATGCTTCACGCAGTAGACTTTGCTTCTAAAGTTTCAAATCCATTGTAATTTATTTCCAATGGCAAAAGGCGTTTTATTGCGAATGTAGGCAGACCCTTAGGGATTTGAGGGGAATGTAATAGCAATTTAAACTCACAAGTACAGTAGTCATGAAATTCAGCAGTATATGGCCTTTAGTTTGTCGTTTAGCATTCAGCATGCATTTCCAAAATAATTTTAAAACAATAATTTGCTTTAAAAAAGACAATGCTGGCATAATTTAATAACCTTCATGTTGTTTCAGACCTCTATGACTTTCTTTCCTAGAACACGAAATGATATGTGGGAGAAATGTTAAGGTCTCAGCCTCAGTCACCATTCACTTTCAATGTATCTTTTTTCTATATAACGAAAGTGAATACTGACTGAGGCTGTCATTCTGCCTTAACATCTTATTTTACATAGGATTTTGTTAAGTCATATAGGTATGGAACAACTTGGAGGTGAGAAAACGGTCGAATTAGTATTTTGGGTGAACTATCCCTTTAAGTCTCCATGCCGCTGCGCTCGAATAAACGCACAACTTACATTTTATTATCGCCATCAGCACTCTAAACCAGTTAACCTGATATGGAGTCCTTAACACCTCGTTTAGGAAAAAAACGCAATGCAGCTTGTACTTCTACCGCGTGAAATCAACAGGAACGTATAAACTTAACGCGCCGCGTCTTAAATCTGTTCTTGTGTGACAGACTTTATCGCAAACGAAACGAGCAGACGTCGATTCCAAATGAGGAAATAATTGGGAATTAATAATTCCCAACCTGCGCTCTGGAAACATGATGAGAGAGTGATTGGAATAAAGAATCGGTGATGCGTCGCGTAATACTCCGTGTACACTGCGCGCGACGCGTCAAAACTAGAACTCTCCCATTATAGAAGACGCTGGCGGCGGGCACTCGCAGCGCAGACAGCTTCGTTGTTGATTATGAGGGTCGCGTTCAAATTTGGAATACTAACGAACACTCAAAAGACTACGAGATTGGCGCGCAATAAGTGTGCGCCCTGTGCTTTTCAGTGAGAGAAGTGAGTGTGTGGCGCAGTCAGGAGATCTGAGGCTGTCAGCTGCTTCAGGATTTTCCCATCAAACTAATTTCCCTTCTTTTAAGTAGCCTTCCAAGTTATCTGAAAGATAAGCTTTCATATCTGTTAGGCAGAAAAAAGATTGAAATAACAGTTTTGAGCAGATAAAGAGAGGGGGATTGAAAGATAATGATAAGAGCCAAAGCCTTCAGTCAGAGCTGATTAAATCAGTTTATAAGACTACTATAAAAGAGGATTATATAAGTATGCAAGACATTCAAGTGAACAAGACCTCTTTTTTGAATCTCTAATGTACTAAGTGCAAGTTGTTTTCCCTAGCTTTGAGCTTCACATGTGCAAATGCACTAAAAGACTGTATTCGGATAGGTTAGTTTCTTAGCATGATAATAGCTGAGAACCACAAATGGTCTTGTTGTGACTTTGTAAGGAGGGTGATAAAATTAACTAACCCATTGTTCTTTGTTGGATGTGTCAAAGCACTCTGTGGCAGTCTTTTTTGCTTGCATAAACAATTTGTATCAGCAATTTTCAAATACCACACCTCCATGTTTTACAAGACATAAATAGCAGTCTCCCTTTAGATAATAATACACAGGAATGCAAATTAACCAACTCTTTATATTTGAACAAATATCTAAGCAACCAGTGTATGTTTATTGGCAGCCAGGCGAACAGCACTTTTTGTTTCAAGCCACGAATGCCGAAGGCTAAACCCAGTGGTCCGTGGCATTCACTCAGTCAACATGAAATGGTCATGTCTTTCAGGCCTTAAGAAAAAAGTCTGTCACCCTTTTGTGCAGAGGACAAAAACAAATCGTTCTCATAGAATTCTCCACTCATGTCGGCAGCCAACCTCTGACCTCAGTGAGGCTATTCTTTAAAACGTACATTTGAAAAACAAGCCTAGAAGTTCATGTCCTGAAATGTTCAAGTTTTATATCTTTAATATACTGTCCAAATTATGTAACAAAGAAAGTGCAAACAGAAAAAGGAACCGTGAATTTTAGCTTTATTACAGATACAATTTACCCCGCTTTGGAGTTGAAACGAAAAGTACAGTGCAGTAAATCAACCCAACCCTTTTTGCCCTTGTCCGGCAACTGCTGCCCCCTGTATCAATGCAGGGGGTACATATGTGGTAATTAAAGTGCCGGTTCAGCCTCCAAGTGTATGTGTGTATCTGACAAGCTCAGGCCTGATACAGAAGCGCCTACCACCCCCAAGTGGGGAAAACAGTGCAGCTGCCACAGACCACTTTCTTTTCAGTGCAGTACAAAAGAAAAAGACCCCTGTCTCCCCAAGAATCCACTCTCACTGCCTGAACACCAGCCAGGGACAAACCTACGGATCATCTGCCCCAAAACCGAACACAGAGGGGATCTGCTAACACAATAGCCTGCTCTTAAATTCATATTAAAGCCGTGCCCAAACCGTTCTTCTCGTTTCCAAATATGAAGGCAGAAATCTTTCATCTTTTGGCCCACTAGGCTCAGAGAGGCTTGATTTGGCTTCATGGACATAAGATACATGACAAAGAGAGGCATTTAGTTCAAATCCCGCCTGGGGTTCAGAATCTATTATCTATGGAAAACAAGAAAGCTGTTTTTCATAATCACAGTCCAGGACCTACCAATAAAGAAGCAAATTTAATTTCATCCTAAATGTTTTCGTTCATGCATGGGCACTGATCAGGTGTGACAGCATTTTTGGGAACTAATAGAAAACATCGCTTATATTTAAAAATGATGAGCAGTGCAATGTTTGCCATCTTAACCATTACTCTAATTTTTCAAAAAATGCAGAAAACCTCATATAAAAGCATTTTCACTATAGAAATGCAAAATATTTGTTTGCATTTAATATTCCAATTTTCAAATATATTAAGATTCTAAAGTAATTCACTTTTACTGATAAAAAAAAACTTAAAAAAAATATATTCTCTCTGCACTTTTATGCTGTATAATCACATTCGAATGTGATTTTTTTCCCCTTAAATGTCTTTTTAACCCATTTCTCAGACCCAACTCTAATGTTCTGAAATCAAGACACTAAACGAGCAAAAGGTAGTCGTGGCTGTGGCCGTTTTAACCAGGATGCTCAACTGAATATCACTTCAAGCAGAGCAATGGAGCAGAAGCAGGCCCCACCATTAGAACGATCTCCTAACGGGAAATACGGCCTATTAGAACGATAGTGGAGGTGCCCGTCACATTCAGTGGCCTTTTCTCTCTGGCTATGAGCAGTGGGTGGGGTAGGGGGCTTGAAGATTTAACAAAATGTGAAAAAGCTAATAATTCTAAGTGAAAGGAGTTCAGTAAAGCAGAAGAACGAAGGCCAGGGCCCTTATGCTTAACTTGTAATGAATAATGGACCACTGCCACTTCAGTGAAATCTGAGGAGCCCAGGGAAATAGAAAGAAATGATAATGCAGCCAATCATCCAGCCAGATCAAGGCTTGCACGACCCATTGAGACAGCTAGCATGACAAGCTTTAGGTGAAGCCTATAAGATCTCACCTGAAATATCATGAAATACACATCCACCTGTGAGTGAACCCTGATACTTTCAAGCAAAGTATCTTGGCAGAAAAAAAAACAAAGGGGCTTTTATTTAGCCAACTTGCTTTTGCCCTGTTCCAGGAAATGATTTACATTGAGTATAGTACATAAAGCAAGAGCAATTCCATCTCCACATAATTTTGCAGTCTGTTATTTGTCAGACTTCTGGAAAAATGGCAAGTTGCTTTACATGCATAACTCTCCAAATCAATACAACATTTCCCCGGAACAGTTGGAAAATTGCACACCGATTGCTAACCAACCATTCACCATTCCTGCAACTACTTATTTTCCTCTTCAATATATCTAGGCAATCATGAAGCAAATCTTTCAAAATGTTTCAGGATTCAACAAAAAGAAGCAACTAAGTCAATGTCAGTATACTGAAACCTCACCGTCAACCATCACCTGTCCTTAAAGTCGGGTCACAGCTGCTGTTTCCGAGCTTTTGGTAATCTACTAATACAAAATCATGCACATGGAGCACTTAGGCTCAACAGAAGGATAGGGTGTATTATTAGGTCTTCAGTTCCTTAATCTCTCCTTGTCACTCCATACAACTGTTTCAAAGTTGCCTGACATACTCCAACGTGTTCTACAGGAAGGTTACTACCTGCAGGTCAGCAGAAGGATTTCAGGCAAGGGCACAAACTGTGGTGATGGCTGTCAGTTGTAGAAATGTATATTGTCAGTCTATGTAGCAGGAAAGATGTACTGTGGGAAATTAGAGTATGGTAGGTGAAGCACGAACGTCTCCTTGGGGCCACCGGAGGTAACTTGCATGAGGATCCCATTTGGGTATTCATGAGTCTGCAAGACATAAAGTGCGTTCATCTCACATGTACATTTTTGAGCAGTGCGAGGGCGTTGTGTTCAAGCGCTGTCGGGGCAGCCCAAGGGACCTTTGGTGGCTGCTTGACACCTCAGCAGCAATATGCTTCAATATGGCTCTTATTTTTACCTTCGCCTTCTCCTTCCAGAGCGTGTTCAAAGAAAAAGCACAGCTCGGTGGAGAACGTCACCAGGCAGGAGGGAACAGTCTTCGGCCATTGTCGCAGAACCCAAACTGTGGTCAGTTTTTCTTATGCAAAGGAATTCTTTTCAGCCATCACCATAGAGAACACTAGAGGGGGGGATGTTGGCAGCACAGGCTTAAGGCGAGGAAAAAGAAAGGTTTTTATAAAAATCCACACAACATCTCCACTAATCCAGGTTTCACAAACAGTGTCCACTATCAAAGGACTGCAGGCCAGGGGTTTTTCTCTGTGGTCATTTACCCAGAGGCAAAGAAATCCCCTGATATACAGAAACCCAATAAGCTTAAGGGACTTTCAAATTCCAATCTCAACCACACACCCTTCTTACTTTTCCCTCCCTTCCATCGGATAAGTCTCAAATGCAGTGGAGCAATCTACAGGCTGTAACAATCCATAAAAATCCAATCCATTGTGGTGTACTTTTTATATGTTAGGTGCAAACCTTGAAAACCAAAGCTAAAAAGCTATCGGTTTACGTCAATGTATTGTCGATGGCGACGTGAAACGGCTCTGTTTGAAGGACAGTGGCCAATTGCAGCTGGCTGCATTGCTGTCTGACTCAATCTCAGCCTTGGCACTATCATGACAGAATTAAATAAATGCTGCCTAACAGCATATTATGCACAGTCAATAACTCATTCTCAACAAGCCCACGTAACTTTTCTGGTGTCATGAAGTATTCAGATGTCATATGCTGTCAATAATACAAGAATTTGCTCTTATTGACTTATTTTTCTTTTTCTATCCCTGCCGGTAGGAAGTTCAGCATGTGAGAAGGAGTGGGCATCTGCACATCGGGCACAGGTTCGTGAAACGAGAGCCAGGGAGGAGGAGTGTCACAGCAGCACAGGAGATTCGGCTTTCGAGCCACGAGGCTGGATACTTTATTCATGCTCGTGTCGGGAGTAAGACTACAGGATTCGGGGCTGACTTTAGAGCCTGACTTCCGAACCGAACCGCCCTGGATTTGAGCCCACCGTACTGCAGATGGACAGTGGTCTATACGCCATGACCAGTCTGCTTCGGGAGAGACAGGAGCAATTCATTTCTGAAAGAGGACTCTCTGTTATGCACAAAAGGGTCTGATTAGGAATCGCAACTTAGAATAAAAGGATTCTGCTCTCTTTTTTTATTTCCTTTCTTTTTGTTTTAGTTCTTTTTTGTGATTAAATTCACTGAAATTGCATGCCTGCACAGGAGAAGGCTGCTTGAGGTCTGTCTGGAAGCGGAGCTGCTTGCTTTAAAGGTTGATCTACCATGGCAAAGCCTTTGATAACATGAACTGTGGACGCTGCAATACAAGACAGGAGGTCAGCAGTATAAACAAGGATCAGTTCAACAAATACCAGCCTGGTCAGGATATAACCAAAGAGACCCCTTTGACAAGACGGACAAACATCTCCTGAAAGAATAGAAAGGAGAGCTTAAAGCCTCATTGGATTTTGGGTGGCAGCAGAGGATTAACTGATATAATATTATATCTAAAAAATAGTTTATTATGCACACGGAAACCTAAGAAAAATTAGTCTGTAATAGCCTCTGAAAGTAATATAGCAATAATATATATTGACTGTCATGTCGCAGCAAATGTAAAAGTTGGGTTTATAAGCAATACAATTTTGGCAGGCATAATTCAGAACACTTCTCATTTGCTTTCAGGTTACAAGCCTACAATATTTTGTAAATTTGTAAATTATGATACTCCAAAATCATGCAAAAGGACAAGCCAATTTTACAACATTTAATCAACAAGGCATGACTGTGTTCTGCCACCAGTTTTCAGCAATGAAAAGCAGCCTTGAAATGCACTGGCTAACAGCAGAAATGTGTAAAACAACATGAGCCTGCGATTACATTACACACAGCAAAAGATGAAACCTCTCACACACAGGCATCTCATTCAAGGAAAGCTAGCAGGTTTAAGGATTTGTTATCTACATCCATGGCTGATTGGGAATATCCTTCCATTTCAATTAGACATGCTTCTGAACCTCTCAGTCCTCCCTTTTTGTCTTATTTTTTTCTCCTCTAATCCCCTTTTCCTTTTTTCACTACTTTGTATTGTTTTGATATAAAAATGATTTCAATCAAGATAAACACCCCAGGCATGTTTTGCTACCATAGTTTTTTCATTTGTTCACGTCGTTGAAAATGTTAATAGCCTCTTTTCATTAATTCAGCAGCAGAAATATTGTATTTTTTGTCTTAAATTGAATTATTTACAATGAAAGAGACGCTGCAGGAAATGCACTGTACATAAAACAGCAATTAGAGCAGGACACTGCCTTTTCTTCAGACGGCATAAATTTGACTTTTCCCCTTCTTTTTCCTCTAAGGGCAACAACCGCAAGGAGGACATTAGCGATGGCAAGCAATTACAAGTCCTTCTTCGTCTTCTTCATCAGAGCTGGGCTTCTGCTTGGCCTGGCCAATCCGTTGGTGACCTCAGCCTCCTGTCCCTCGCAGTGCCGGTGCGATGGGACTTTCATATACTGCAATGACCGGGATTTGACGTCCATCCCTTCGGGCATCCCAGAGGATGCTACGGTACTTTTTCTACAGAACAACCGCATCAAAAGCGCAGGGATCCCTACGGATCTACAACGGCTAAACAACGTCGAAAAGATATACCTGTACTGCAACAATCTGGATGAGTTCCCCACCAACTTGCCGCTGAATGTCAAGGAACTTCATTTGCAGGAGAACAATATCCGGACTATCACCCATGCCTCCCTGGCACAGATTCCCTTCATTGAGGAATTACACCTTGATGACAATTCCGTGTCAGCTGTCAGCATCGAAGAGGGTGCGTTCCGGGACAGCAACCATTTGAGGCTGCTCTTCCTGTCCCGTAACCACCTCAGCACCATACCTTCCGGTCTGCCAATGACTATCGAGGAGCTTCGCTTTGACGACAACCGCATCTCGTCCATCTCTGAGGCATCCCTGCAGGATCTTATAAATCTGAAGCGACTGGTTCTGGATGGCAACCTCCTGAACAACAGGGGCATTGGGGAGATGGCCTTGATCAATTTAGTCAATCTTACTGAGCTCTCTTTGGTACGGAACTCCCTGACTTACCCACCCGCCAACCTGCCGGGCTCAAGCCTGGAGAAGCTAAATCTTCAAGACAACCACATCAATCACGTGCCAGCAGGTGCCTTTGCTTTTCTGCGACAGCTGTACCGTTTGGATCTGTCAGGCAACAACTTGAGCAGTCTGCCCATGGCGGTATTTGACGACTTGGATAACCTTACCCAGCTGCTCCTGCGCAACAACCCCTGGTACTGCAACTGCCGGATGAAGTGGGTACGTGACTGGCTGCGCAGTCTTCCGTCTAAGGTCAACGTGCGTGGCTTCATGTGCCAAGGTCCCGATAAGGTCAAAGGGATGGCCATCAAAGACCTGTCCACAGAGCTGTTTGGCTGCTCAGACACCGAGATCCCAACCACATATGAGACCAGCACAGTCTCAAACACTTTGCCACCCTCTCGACCCCAGTGGCCCTCATATGTAACTAAAAGACCTGTGGTTAAGGGTCCAGAGCTGGGAAGAAACTATCGTAGCACGACACCATCCAGTCGTAAGATCATCACAATAAGCGTAAAATCCAGTAGCGCAGAGACGGTGCACATATCCTGGAGAGTATCCCAGCCCATGACAGCCCTGAGGCTCAGCTGGCTAAAGCTGGGCCACAGTCCTGCTTTCGGATCTATAACTGAGACCATCGTCCAAGGGGAGAGAACAGAGTACCTGCTCACAGCTCTGGAGCCCGAATCCCATTATCGGATATGCATGGTTCCTATGGAGACGAGTAACATTTACCTGTCAGACGAGACACCTGTTTGCATAGAGACAGAAACTGGTTCCCTGAACACGTACAATCCCACCACAACCCTGAACAGAGAGCAGGAGAAAGAGCCTTACAAAAATTCCAATCTGCCTTTAGCTGCTATCATCGGAGGGGCGGTGGCCCTTCTGGCTATCATCATGTTGGCCCTGGTATGCTGGTACGTCCACAGGAATGGTTCCTTATTTTCCAGGAACTGCACATACAACAAAGGGCGCAGGCAGAAGGACGATTATGCCGAAGCTGGAACAAAGAAGGACAACTCCATCTTGGAGATTAGAGAGAGCTCTTTTCAAATGATTCCCATAAATCACATGCCCGTTTCAAAGGAGGAGTTTGTGATACACACAATTTTTCCTCCTAATGGCTTAAGTCTTTACAAGAGCCCGCACAGCGAAAGCAGCATCAACAACAGAAGCTACAGAGACAGTGGAATACCAGATTCAGACTACTCTCATTCATGATAGTGTGCACGGATTACAAAGACATTTTATTGCAAATGAGTGACTTGGAGACTGCTTGGTCTTTTGCAAAACACTGGATTGAAAAGACTGAGAAAGCATCGTTATGTACATTTGCCATATAATTTATATTTAAGGACAATTTATTAAAAGGAAAAAAGGTTCCGATTGCAGGCCATCACTGAGCTGTCGGTGTATGCTGCCACAAACTGCAATTCTATATTTTAGATATTTGTAGTCATTTGTACTGTACTTCCTTTACTTATGGTTTTAGATTAAAAAAAAAAACGTTGTGCTCTACTGAGATATGATGACTTGTCAACTGTGAAAGTGGGTTTTCATTGCGGTGTTGAACAATCAGATTTTAGAAAACCATGTAGTATAAAGCACAGGTCAAAATTATCACTACGTTGCTGTCAGTGGAAAAAATAAATATAACAAAAAACAAGGCTGTGAGAATATAGGGCATAGGTGACTGATCAAAGGAAATAAAGACACAAGTGTTTTGTTAATTCTAAGGATGGCAGGCACAGACTTACTCCGGTGTCACAGAAAACTCCGGTTTTGTTTAGGAACCCTGGTTGCCCATTCCAGAATGTTGCCAGGCTTTACATCACTGCAACATTTAGGAAGCAGATATCTATTACCTCCTCTCTGCCCTGGAGGAGGTAGCAACACAGCACAGAATCCTAAATTCTTTGCAAATGAAGCACACAGATCAAATGAAAGGTTACTTCGCAGTCAAATCAAAGTGGACGGGCAAAAACACAACACAGAACTCAATATTACTCATTCAGTAAAGGAAAACAGCATTTACCGTATCCCTCGGTACAGTTAACCATGTCATGTCAATGTTGCCCTCCAAAAAGGAATACGTTGTGGGCAGAAAACATATGGTAAGAAACACATTTGGGCTCTTTTCTATTTGGAATATAAAAAGAAGTGTCAACTATTTTTTTGTTCATATAATTCTTATTTGTATTTTTTTTTTTTTTTTTTTTCAAAGCCACTTTTAAGTTGCCACAGTTAAATTGTTCTTTACAACTGAAGACCAAAGTGCATTGAATGCCCTTTGGCCAGTCTTGTATGTGCCTTGATCCAATGCTTATTGTATTTAGTTTTTTCAAAAAAATAAATCAGTGACTTAACTTTTTTCATACACACTTGAATATGATAGGATATTGGTCATATTGCAAAATAAAAGTGGATAAAACCCCAACTTGATGGTCTCCTTTTCCCCAAAAGAATGCTTTCTATTTATGTTTAATCCCTCTAAGCTTTACATATACCATTCTGGGTTTCAAAAGTGTTCATCTAAAGGATCCCAGTATGCTTCTTCCTAGTGCAGCATCCGCTTGGGGTTCCAAGTGCTCTTTTGTGTGGTTAAGCCATGTATGACTTATCTGATTGGCCCAAGTGGGAAATATCAGAGTATGGCACAGAAGCTAAATGAGGCCATTGGAGAGATACTGTGCTGGATTTTGATGTGTCCTGCAGCCACAGGGGGCCATGTACGTATATAATGACTATACAGCATTAGTTTGATGGCACAGCCCAAATCACAGAATCGCACAGGTGGCTCGCATGAGCACATGGGTACGTGTCTACACAACATATATGTGCTTATGTGGGCCATGAGTCTGCGAATGAGCACATATGCATACACATATATGTACACGCCCTGAGATTTAATTACAGTTCAGGGGAGCCTCTAAAAACAGCAATTCTGATCCAAACCTTAAGTATAATTCAACAGTCCTGTGTACTAAATATACCACATAGGCTAGAAATTAAAGTAAACACCCTCTGTGAGCATACAGTTCAGCAAGGGTCCACATATGTGAATGCTGTTGATGTTCCACAACTTGCCTTGTCATTTATTTATGTGGTTTCCTGACTGACGGTATTAGCGAGTTTTAAATGCTGAGTGCTAAGTTTCACTCACCTTTCAAATCTGAATCCTTTTTCTTATTTTTTAAATTAGCCTTTATGTTTTAAAATTTTCTGATGAAAGATGCATTTGTACTATTGATTTTACCTCTGAAAATAATCTAAAACGCAGACATATGAAAGTAAACTGTGTTCGGTCTTTTAAAAAGACATTTAGACTTCAATTACCAAAATACAGTATTACAGTATATCTAATCCAATGACTCAGAATTACAAAATTATTCATTATTTCTTCTCTCTCCTTTAAATCCTCAAGAAAATGTTTCTCCATCTCCAACTTATATTCCCTTTGTAATACTCTTCTAAATATTAACTCAATACTCACACCAGCTGTTGAAACTTACAAATCATTCATTCTGGAGACGAGATGTCGACCAGAACTGTAGGTATAAAGCAGCATCAAGCAGAAATGAGATCACAGCGGTTTTAATTGTCAAAGCGCACAGGTGTGCGAGTGTTTGAGCATGCACATTCCCTTTATGGATGTTGTGCATGCAGTAAATCAATCTCTATTTTCCTAACACCATCAGAATTTTTTACAGCTTGAACTACGAGCAAAATGGCTTGAAATATTAATATCTTGTGCTGTATGGTGAAAGCAAATCAGTTGGACGCGAGTGCACACAGCAATTTGTATTCTCCAGTTAGAATGACCTATTCAGAACACTAACCTTAAGTATTGGGGGAGGGCGAGGGCGAGTTGAGCGGCTGCTACTGGGGGTGACCTGTGGTGACCCTTTTAACACAATGACCTCACCTCTGGCGTCTTTGTCAGCACATTGTTGGGGCTTACAGATGACCTCATTCACCGTCTGATGTCCATGAGGCTAGTGCACACTTGAAATTCTACCCTGAATAGGGCACTTCACTTGAGACACAAGGATAAAAACCTTCAACTATGGACCTAATGAGGAGGAGTTTGAAAAATATCAGGCTAAATACGCTAAGAAATTGGACGTTACTTGGTCATCTCATTTGCTGTAGTCAAAGAAAGCCATGACTGATCAGGGGTCAGATAAAAGCAGGTTAAACAAGGGTCACAAGCCTAAAAAGATGAAAAATTGATTGACAATCTGAATGTTTGACCCCCTTTTTAAGCAATTAGTAGACATTTTTCATCTATTTAGACACCTGACCCTTTTTTAAGCACATATTTTTCATCTTTTTAGACCTTTGACCCCCTTTTTTAACAAGTGGTAAACATTTTTCATCTTTTCAACTTTTGACCACATTGTATAGCAACTGATAAACATTTTTCATCTTTTTGGACTTTTGCCCTCTATTTTTTAAGCAAAGGAATAATAGAGATCAGGTCAGGCATTGTTATCACAAACAATGACAGACCCCTAGCTCTTTCAAATAATGAATAGTGTGAAAAATAATGCAGCTGCTCTGTTTTTTGGGATCATAAAACGTTTATAAGAGCAACTAAAATAAGGTAATGAGAGTTGCTTTTCACAAGAAAAGGCAATTACTGGCAAATGCAGAAGCCACATGTCATTCAATTATTTTTAGAGTTTAATTTACCAAAAGAGCCATAAGGGAGCTGACTTTAAAAGCACCATCTTATTCTGATCTCATTTTGTTTCACCTTGCAGGGAGATGTAGTCATCAACTCCTAGCATATCTATTCCCAAGTGTGTGATGTGTTTGCTCCCATTCTGCCTGGCCTCGTGTTCACTGCAAAACCTTTTCCCAAAGCTCAGCGCAAAATAAAATAGCAAATCCTCCTAATGAGCCATTTGCTTTCTGTTCTTCTTCTGCACCTTGTATTCAGTCCAACACATCTTGCACATCAAAGCTTAGATGCCTCACTCTGTGCCTTTTAGAAACAAAGAATGACACTAAAATGCTAAAATACTTTTGCTTTAGGGCTCGGAAAAAATTTAGTTTAACCAATTAAAAAAATCTTAGTTTGAATGTTCCTGATTTCTTTCTTTCTTATTCTTCTTCTTTTTTTAAATTTTGAAACACTATAAACAAAGGTTTGAAAGAGTGTAAATGGACATTTTAATTGAAATGTGCTTAAGTAAATAGAAACTAAATTGAATCTCAAACTGATTCAAATCTCAATCGGAATTTAATCGGAATCAAATTAAATCAACAGCTTGTGAATCAGAATCGATTTGAATCAAGAAATCCATAGATATGCAGCCCTATTATGTTTCTCATATTTTAAGACCTTCAGAGCTGTCCTGAGTAGAAATAAGGCCACAAGGGAACACAAGAGAGGCATTTGAGACACGTCACTACCACGAACAAACAGAATGTGTCTCAGATGACCATTTCTGACCAGACCACCTGAGATGGATTTTAATATCAGGTCAAGATGGGGCATATAATTCATTTCCCGTCCTCGATGTACCTCTCAGTTTCTCTCTATCCATTTTCCTCCCTAATTCTAAAGTTCTCAAACACAAGACTTAGTATTTCTCCTCATTATGACCAATGACCTGAAACTCTGAGGCTGCAACAACTACAATCTCCCATCATCTAAATTAATCCAATTTTTTGCTCGACAGCACACAGCATGCATACATCTATCTCCTCTTAAAATCATCTGACATTAATACAAGTTAACAAAGGCTCGTCTATTAAGGTGGCAACAGCAAGCGACACTTTGCCCGTGGAGCGGGTTGAATTATTGAACAGGGAAAATGACTTGCAACTGCAGTGAAGTGGATTCCTACCTCCAGCCAGCATCTGTTAATGCAATAACAAGCGACAACGACCGATTCCTGCAGGCGAGTGCTGGGTATGATAATTTGATGTAGCGCATTATATGTTTTGAGAATGTCCATTTAACTGACTTTACTAGATGAGAGACATTAATTCCTGTCATCCATTAACTAGCTTAATTGATCTTTTAAAAGGTGATATATCTTCCTGTGCCCTTTAGCAGATTTGTGTGGCCCGTTCTCCGCCGCTGCATCAACCCACGGGAGTATTTATCCAGAACGTCTGCTCTTGCTGGGAATAATCATTGCATTCCCCCAGAAAGGTCCTGTGCAGTACAATCGTCCTTTAGCCCTCAGTGACGGTGGCCCAACTTCGATCTGTTTAGCATTCCTGTTTGCGTGAGGGCCAAGGTTTAAATGTCAATGGCATATCTGCATGCCAGTAAGGCGACCCGCCAGATAGATACGCAACTGACAGATGGTGAAGACATGCTGTAATGCCAACTGGTGCACTGGTGTTATGTATGCTGATCTGATGTAGCTTACTGATATGACCGAAAGAGGGAAATGTAATCAGATTATTTCGACACCAATAAGGCTGTTTAAATGTCAATGTATTATTGGTATGGAAATAGGAAAGAATTTTTGTTCCACCGAAATTGCAACAGAGCATTCACTTAAAATCTACTGCCTGATGAAAGTAAGACACCTTCAGAGAGCCTGGCGACTGCCAGTGGGAGATTATCTGAAAAGGACCAATCAATATGAGTTCTCTTCAGATTTTAAGAAAACTGGCGGATAGAAGACCGGTTAAAGGTCGAATAAAGCCACTTGGTCTCAATACTCAAGTGCTGATAATATCAGAAAGGTAACAGTCATTATTCAGCATCAAAAGAGCGAGAGAAGTTACCTTCTTAAAGCTGATTTGAACCTCTACTGTTAGTTGGGCGTAAATATTTCACAGGATTGGCTTAATAACCTAGTAAAGAACTTTAAAGAGAGAAACCTATTATACAACTTCCAGCCTCAAATAATAATTCACACCCAATTTAAGGTGATGTGATGTTAAAAATACACACCTTTCAGAAAATGTGAGCCTTGGCAGTTGTCTGGTGATCATACCAGCAACAGTTGTGTCTGTCAAGTTCAGTTGCAGTGTCGCTTGGTTTATTAAAAAAAATGAAGGCAGGAATTGAACTCCAGTCACCTTGCACACTGTTAAAACTGTACAACAAAACTAATGTGTAGAAAACTATTAAGTTGTTGAAAAGGTTTGTTAATGCATTAGATATGAACTTAAAATTAACAATTCTCTTACAGCATTTATTAATTTAGGTTACTGTAATTTGTACATTTTTAATATTCCAAGTTGTTTCAAAACCGCTGATATTATGTGATATTATGAAATTATTAGCATTATAAACAAACAAGAATAAATTATGAAAAACAGTATATAAATAAATTAACATAAACATAGATTAATAAAACCTGTAAAATTTTATGTTTATTGTTAGCTCAGGATACCTAATGCATTAATTAAACATCAATGAATTTACCTTATAGTGTTACTCACTTATTTAATGCATCTTTTTAAATGATTTCCATTTGAATTCTGGAAGAATCTGCTAAAATATTGGAGAATTTTTGGGTGCATAGATTCTATATGGGCTTGCTTGTGTCTTATCTCACTTAAAAAAGAAGATGCATGGCGCTAGAGGTCTTCTCGGGTCCTAAAATCTGAACCCGACCCGAATCACTTCTTACCCCAACCCGACGTGCATAAATACTTTTTTTTTTTTTAAACCAGACCCGAGACAGACCCGATGAAATTAGACCCGAGTCCGACCAGACTGCATTTATTTTCGAACAGCATTGACGTGTGTACAGCCTACAGCCCCACAGTTAGTCAGAAAAAATCCCGGTGTCCTGCTGATTGATTTGGCGCTTTTCCATTACTTTGATTTATTTAACATTTATTCAATGTATTATTAGGCTACTTTATATTAGTGCCTGCCTGATGGATACAAGTTATTTCTGAGCTCGGCTTTCAATTGTGACCAGTGGATTTGAAAAATAAACGTGATAGTTTGATAAAAATAAAAATAAATCGATAGCCTAATAATTCATGGATTCGCTAGTGTTGTCTGCAACCTGATCCCCGGCGAAAGGCTTCTGCACACAAAAAAGAAAAGCCCTGCATGAATGCAGCATAACGAAGTGAGTGGATTTTCCTGACAGATTTCATATCAATAAGATGATTTCTGTGTGTGAGGTTACAAACGTATGCTCCTTTTCTGTGCGTTCCTCACTTAACACGAAAGTGAAAGTAACCTACGCATTCAGGATAGTTTAAAAGAATTCGGGTCTAATCGGATCCATTTGGAAAAAGCATGTTTATTTTAAATTACCCGAGACCGCTAATAACAAACTTGACCCATGTCCGAGGTACTCGTCGAAGTTTTGGACCCGAACCCGCTCGAGTCTCGGGTCGGTCCTCTGGTTTTCAGATCGAAGTGGACCCGTGAAGACCTCTACATGGCGCACCTGAGTTCTGACTCAAGAGCTTCTTCCTCCACTATCACAGAGCAGGAAAAGCATTGGTCATCACAAAACCAGACACCTACAAAGAATCCTTACTGCTCCATTTTTTGTCCTGAAAAACATCATATAAATGAAAACTTTGAGTGCTTTTAGAAACAAAAACAAACGTGACAAACGTGATGTCACACAGACTACTTTGTCGATCATCTTGGTACTTTTCTGGACCTTGAACGTGGTAGTTACCTTGCTGTCTATGGGAGGGTCAGAGAGCCCTCAGATTTCATCAAAAATATCTTAAATTCTGTTCCGAAGATGAACGAAGGTCTTATGGGTTTGGAACAACATGAGCGTGAGTTTAATGACAGAATTTTCATTTTTGGGTGAACTAACCCTTTAACATCGGCGGTGTCACAACAACACCTCAAGGTCTCCGTATCACTGCCAGTGCACTGAGTGAGGAGAGTTGGGTGGTTGTGTGCTGAATTAGCTGAGTCTGAGTTTGCTAAAGGTCAGTGTGAAGATTTACAGCATGTCAATAAAACTCAAATGACTTTGGTAGACCGCTAATACCTTATTATTATAATTGATATGACTGTTTTAAATGGTACAATAGTGTTACTAGTGATTGTAAATAATAATTAAAATTAAAAAAGGGGCATGTTATTTCTGAACTGATACTTCATAGCTTTTTATTTTAAAAAAACATGAATAAAATTTGTCAAATTATCTTTTTTTTTTATACATGAAAAAGATTTGTCATAAGAAAATTTAATTACTGTGAATAATTTATCTAAATATTTTACTTTTGAGGAGATTTTGTGTGATTCTCTGTACTTGCTAACAATACAATGTGCTATAAATGTGCCACTTCTGCTTGATTTAGATTTACATTTGAATTATTGTTCTGGGCATTTATTATTGAGCAGCACAGCCTGGATCAGCTGACAGGTCTAATGTCAGCCTCAGTCGGCCCACACAGGAGAACAACCAGCTGCTGATTTGCCAAAGTTAACAGAGCTTGTGGCACCAAATCTATGAAAAGTGATCAACATTTATTTTTCACAACATTTAGCCTACACTCTTTTACCATTAATTAAATAAGTTACCATAGTTCACTTACCCGGAAAGGTCATGTACAAAAAGCTGATTGATTGTCTAATTGGGCACTTCTGTTTGACAAAATACACTCGTAGTCAATCAGTCTGTTTTGTTCATAAGTGTACCATGGAAGGATTATCTGAGATACATTATACCACATAAATAAAACAAATTCCAAAACACTTCCTCTATTTATTTGAGTGCAATATGTCAATATCAAATTTTGTTTTATTCAACACTGCTGGTTTCCATTGCTTTATACACTGTAGCGTCTGCGTAGAATCATGCATGAGCTTTGGGTTTTATGGCTTAAGAGACCCTTTTAGCCGCTGACATTTGCATATAAATTACAGTCCTGGTCACAGACTTTTCACTTATATGGGTGCTAAATGGCCAATGGTTCCCCCCACTATCAAGGAGATCATTTATTAAATCCCTTATATTCACGATCGATTGACTCTGTTTGCTGCTCACAATTCGAAGTCAATGAATGTTTTGAACCCTTGCTACATATGTTAAATTACTGCTAGCACTGCATAAATAAGGAAAGATTATTCTTCCTTGGCCAGGAAAATAATCTTTCTTTGAATGGATAAATGATTATTTTGTCTGCTCGGTGGACGGACAGATCAAGTAATGGTAATATTGATTCTGCTACAGTTAATTCGAAGATCTAATCTAAATATTTATTATTAATCATAACCAGTTATAATTAGTCATAAATATTTCCCTTTTGAGCTGATTAACTACAACACCACCATTCAAAAGCATGTATTTGATGAAAACTAAAGTAAAACCAGTAATATTGTGAAATGTTATTACAATTTAAAATAACTTCTCTATTTTAATTTTAAAATGTAACTTGTTCTTGTGATGGTAAAGTTGAATTTTCAGCAGGAATTAGTCTAGTCTTCAGTGTCAAATGATCCTTTAGAAATCAATTCTAATATGCTGATTTGGCACTCAAGTCACATTTCTTATTATTATCAATGTTGAAAACAGCTGTGCTGCTTAATATTTTTTTTGTGGAAATGGGTACATTTTTGTAGGATCCTTTGATGAAAAGAAAGCTCAAAACAAGAACAGCATTTATTTGAAATGCAAATCTACTCCCAAAAAAAAATACGGACCCCATCTAACTATCAATTATAAAGCACACTATACATGTCTGATTGTGTTTGTGAAACTTTAGTTTTGACTTTTAGCCACTGGAATTTTCCCATCAGCATTAAAACAGTCTGTATGTTCGTCTATCATTTGAGCAGAAGCTATGTTACTCTTCTGTTTGCGAAGTAACACTGCAGAAATTTCATTTTCTATTTCTCAAATGAAAAAAAAATCTAGCAAAGCTACTGCAATCCAATGATCCACTGGAAGAGTCTAAGGAAATAAGCAGGTATAATCCACGTCTCACAGCTGCTTAAGACCTTCCAATGACTGCCTATCCCAGATGACAAACCTCCGAGTCAGGACAGTCCCTAAATTGACACACACACACGGCTTAAAGTGACAGATGACTGTTTACCGCACCATTCTCATGGTCTGTCCACACATTGTTTAACACACACACACACACACACACACACACACACACATACACATACACTCGCTCAGAAGGCCACTGTCAAATGAACGTGAGGAGATGACAGGAAACGAGGCGCTGCTCGCTGGCAAAAAAAGAACTCCATTACAAATCTCTTTTGGGATAATTTGGCCATGGACAAAGCCGGTGGAGTGCAATTTGACTCTTTGATGTCGACAGTCAAATACTTTCTCTGACCCCCAGTGAAGACCAAGAACAAATCGCAGTATGAGTAGAATGAAACACACACTGGCCATTGAGCCATAACGATACCAATCATGATAAAAGCAAAATGATTAGTGATTTAATACAAAAAGGACCGGTAATCTCTAAAGAGACATATTAATGACCATAAGGCCATTTCCATCCATGGCATTAAGCCCCCCCCATTAAATGCAATATTACCTATTACAAATAAATATATACAATATATATATATATTGTACAATATACAATATATATATACACACAATATGGCCATTAACTAATATGTTAACAGATATATTGTGCATCTCCTAGACAATTTGTGAAAAACAAAGAATTAATTATCAAGTCAAAAGATTTTCTCTCTCTCTCAAAAAAAAAAAAACAAATCAGTAACATTTTATAGTAAAATACCGGCAGCTGTGGTTGTCAGAACTTAGCAACATTTTAGGTTTTACTGACTTAACTTAAATTCACAGTAAAAAACCTATTTCATTAACTGATATAATGTTAATACACCAACCTATTGATGTACTAATATCTGTTTTGTACCATTGTAATACACTGACAACCACCAAAAACAGGTGGTGATGAGAAAGTCACATGAATCAAAGTTCATCACAAACAGCTCTTCCACAAGCTGAGAAGGGAAATACTTATATACTGAAGGTGCACACAGTGTCATTTATACAAACACTAAACACCATCATGGTAACATTAATTTAACAGCATCAGATGTAAGATAAAACCCTAATGTACACAACTACGAAGAAACAACTAAGGAGAAAGAGTTATTTCAACAACAACAAAAAAAACATCAAATGTGAAGTGTCATGCAGGGAATTCTGGGAATGTCCATTTACAGTTTTTCCCTGTAAATTATACAATTACTTGATCTTTTTCACTTCCAAAAACCGTAATTTTAACAGTATACTGTAAAATTACATTGCATGTAAATCACAGTTATTCGCCGTTTATAGTACAGAAACATATGGTTAACCAATTAGCAGGTTTTTATTGTATAATTTTTACAGTCTTTTATGGTAAAAATCAAATTTTTTTACAGTGAGGGTTATGTTCCAATAAATGGTATAATCATAAAAAAAGAAAGCTAAACAGAATTCTGTTGAAAACACTGGTGTATTCATTTGAAACATGAAAATCTCATCAGTGTGTGACATGGGTAGTGAGTAGGGCTGGGCGATATGGCCAAAAAATTATCACAATATTTTTTTTTCATATCAGTTGATATCGATAATTATCACGATAAATGTAAAAAAATGTTTCCCCTCATTCAATATTATTATAGAATAGGGCTGGGCGATATAGCCAAAGAAATTATCACGATAAAATCTTTCATATCAGTCGATATCGATAATTATCAAGATAAATTTCAAATCTGATTTCTTTCCAGTTTAAAGGCAGATTTTTAATCCTAAATAAAAGTTGTAGAAACCAGACTGTTAATTGTGGTTTTAAACTAATCTTTATGGTCAGCAAATGACAAACACTTCACATTTTTGAATTCTGTACACTTTTCCAGTCATTTTTCCTTAACAAAATAAATATCTTAATAGAAAAAAAATTATTTCTTAGTTCTGCATGTTCTACTAATGAGTAATATTGTTTCAAATCAAGAAACAAGTTAGTGTTGCCTGATAATATTAATGATAGGCCTATAAAAAAATGTATCTCTCAGAAATACACATTTGATAGTAGCTTGAGTTAGGATGCAGATGTAGATTTATGTTCATGATCAAAATCAGTAATATCTGTAAAAATTGTAGTAATCTCATTTTTATATGGTGAAATTTAATTATTCTGACTGTTTAAGGTGTTTTTTAACCATTGGTCTTCCATACATT
>NW_015551103.1:730799-741124 GCF_001515605.1 Sinocyclocheilus anshuiensis
AGGCAGATTTTTGCTCCAATGTGAAAGTTGTAAAAAACAGGTGGTTAATTGTGGTTTTAAACTATTCTTTATGGTCAGAACATGACAAACACTTCATTTTTGAATTCTTTACACTTTTCCAGTCATTTTTCCTTAACAAAATAAATATCTTAATAGAAAAAAAATTATTTCTTAGTTCTGCATGTTCTACTAATGAGTAATATTGTTTCAAATCAAGAAACAAGTTAGTGTTGCCTGATAATATTAATGATAGGCCTATAAAAAAATGTATCTCTCAGAAATACACATTTGATAGTAGCTTGAGTTAGGATGCAGATGTAGATTTATGTTCATTATCAAAATCAGTAGTATCTGTAAAAATTGTAGCAAACACATTTTTATATGGTGAAATTTAATTATTCTGACTGTTTGAGGTGTTTTTTTTTTTTTAACAATTGGTCTTCCATAGTAGCATACATTTAGATCATGATAATCACAGTTAAAACCACAAATATAGCACTTCAATACCATGGTAAAAATTGAATATGGCTTGTAGGTATTTATGAAAACAGTAGTCTAAATACATTTATAAATGCATAAACGCTATAGCTTAATCACAAAAAAATACTGTAATTATATTCCATTACTCCTCCTTCAATACATTTAATAGATGTGTTCATTAATAATATTCAACAAGAACTTCTGACACAATACCATGGTGCAGTTAGTGCTACTACAGTAAATCCATGGTAAATGATGGCGATTTGTAGATTAAAAAGTCTTCTGACTGTATCGTTGAGCACAGTGTTTCTGCTGTTTGTCAGCGCCGTTTCATCTGGCTGTAAACGGAGTTATTTGTGTTCCTCGTCTCATCAGCGAGTGAACACATCTGCTCTAGTGAAGCTTGCGCCGCGCCGCTGTTTGAACTTTGATCCAAGCGGATAAATGCTCCGAGTGACGCGTTTCAAATGACTATTGCTCTTTCGTTCCGCCTTTGCCGCATAAACATTATATCGAACATTTCTCAAACTCTTGTTGTCATTTATCGAGGAAATTTATATCGCGCGATTATAATTATCGGTATCGATTTATCGGCCAGCCCTAGTAGTGAGAGGAACTAGTGAAGGTTTTGAGTGTCACAGTTGTAAATGAGTTCAGGAGCTCGACTTAATTTAGGGGCTGACAGCTGTGCTGATAAGAACAGGATTATGGAACGACAGGAAGTGGCACAGCGTTCAGTCTACAACTCTCTCTCTCATCCCGCTCAAGAGAAAATCTTTTTCCTGAAGGATATTTCTCTCTAGGGACACTGGGAGCTCAGACAGTCTTCATTCATTATAATGTCATTTATATTTATCATTCATACATGTATATATAATATGTATGTGTATGTATATATTGGGTATACATTATATAAGGTCTATATGTGCCCAAGACCTCTATGAGGACCATGACTATGGAAAAAAATTAATAAATAAACACATACATACATAAAATCAGTTAAGTCTTAAGGAGAGGATGATAAATCAGATGAAAAAAATACCTTAGACTTACACTGAAGGAGAGAACAGAGCCAAAATATCAGAGACAACACCCAGAACACCCTAGCAACCACATAAAAATGCCTTAGCAACCACACAGCAATGCCCTGGCAAGGACCCACAACACCCTAGAATCATGACAGCAAGATCTGCACAGCAAGGCCCCGCTCAATTTTCTTGAAAAAAAAAAAAAAACTTTTCTGTTATGCTCACATTAGCATTTTTTTTTCTCCCTCCCTCTTTTCTCAACAAATGAGAACATGACAAGAATACAAATCCTGGCTGGGGATTATGATGAAATTGTAATATTTCCCCCAATATATATATATATATATATATATATATATATTGGTATGCAGACGTTTCATTTAAACACAAACTAAGAAGAAGTTCTGCTCTCCTCAGTTTTGGAAAACTCTGCCGGGTTGCCTGGCAGGCCCATTGCTCATTTTCAATTAATAAGCCGTACTATTATTAGCAGGAAGGAAAACTGGCTTTGTATTAATGGCGGCAATGTTGTAATGAAACATTAAATATCTGCTCGCAAGATGAAGCTCTGAAACATCAGTTGAAAATGGAAACGGCCATGATTTGTGTGGAGCGGGATTTGAAGGCACAGGTTTGATCAATGAGGTGATCCAGAACTTGAGTAAGGTTCTATAAATGTTTGCCTGAACTGCCTAAGGAGAGATGAGTGGGGTTACAAATCTAGTGTCAGTCTAGCAATAAATCATTTACATTTTTTTCCCACCCCAAAAAGACAAAGCTCTCGCCCCGTGTCTCTGCCCTTCCTTGTTCCTGTAAGGAAACATTCCATCTCTAATAAACCCATTTTATAATGTTTCCTGTCTACAAGCGCCATCCCTAAACCTCGGTTTCCTGTGAGGCTCCTCGATACAATGCTTTGTGTCCCTCCACCCAGCCGACCGCTTCTGGAGTGAGAGGTTAACGTGACGGGGTGTCTATTTTGTCCTCGTCACCAGTGGCTGACAATGTCTTCGGTCATTAATCATGCCTTTCCTATGTGTGGAGACATGACAACAGTGGCCAGGGACCGAGGGGGCGGTGGGTGGTGTCTAATGTGACACGGGCCGTCCCACCAAAGCCCTATGAACCTGTATGAAGAGGTCCATCACATTCATGCTTACCAGGTCACTAATCGAATTAGATCAAAAAGGCGAGAGAGCATACAGCACCAAATTCATTTAGCTATTGAAAGAAGGCCAAGACCTCGACTGGGACCTCGACAAACAAGGAGTCTCTCTTTAAAAAAAAACAACAACAAAAAAAAAAAAGGAGAGGGAAATTATGCACAATTATGTGTGGGTAGTCAGTAACTTTTTGTTGTGGACATTGGTGCCAAACGAAAAGAAAGAGCTATGCAAATTGATCATGTAAATCTAGTTTCTAACTCCTGCACTTCTCTCTCCCTCCTCGCTCATTTTCATAAGCCAGATGGCCGTGGTTTTGGGCTAATTCACTTAGCCAAGCATAAGTAATTCCTCACATATATGCATGGCCAATCCATTATTAGATAACGCACAAAAAGAGCAAATATGCAGTTCCATTCAAGACGGATTCATCCATCTATCAACGGGGCAGGAGGTGGGGAAATAAGTCTCCTAGGTCAGCAGGCATCGTGCTTTGGCACACGGTCGTCCTGCAGCACCTCAGGACCCTAGCTGGGGATTGGTTTAATTATCCCTTCGATGACAGAGAGGACGATGGCAGATGAGAGGAGGGGGGGGGGGACGCAGATGAGGGTGGAATGCCAGAGTGTCCAACAGGGTCCAGCAGCCACAAAAAGGTGTGGGAGCCGAGGCGTTTTTAGGATTCATGAGGGCAGCTCACGCATGCATTTCTCCACTGTCAAACAAAAGGACAGCTGGAAGAACAGAGTAACATATCAATCAAGTTTAATAATGTGTTCAAATATTTATCATTTGGCTAGCTTCAACAGATTGAATACAATTACAGGGCTCCAGACTAAAATGCAACAAAAATAAAAGATTTGACAGTAAAGCACTAAGCTTGAGTTAAGATGCATACAACATTTACTTTTATTAACAACAGTAACAGGAGCAAAATCAAATTTTTATATAGAAAATGTATATATTCCACTCTTATTAAATGTACCATTATTCTTCTAGTATATGGAACTGACCAACTTCAGTGATTATGTGTGATTTAGTAGCAAATTGAAGAAAAGTTTGTTTTTCAAGGCACTTTGTTACTTTTTCTTACTTCATACACAAAAAAGTGTAAAATTCCGACAAAATCTGATTTCTTGATGATTTGTTATTTTATAATAGTGATTTTATAATTTCAAAATATAGAGGAAAAAGTAGAAATGAATGACTAATAAGTCAATAAGTGCTCCCCTGCTGCCATCTACCGGTTATAATTGTGATTTGATAGGTTTTTTTTGTTGTTGGCAATTTTACATAAGTGTTTGTTTACCACAAAGTATATTTTGGTCATCCCATTAAAAATAACATTCAAACTGGATCATTTTAGAGCTTTAAATTGCTGGAAATAGTTGTGTGAAATGCTTGAAAGTCATTGAAAAGTGCTTGAATTTCTTTCTCAAAAGGTTGTACAAACTCTGAAATAAATTATGTAATGCATTCGACTATTTCTACCACAACCACACCATGGTTACAGTTAGCGTTACCGCTTCTGGTTTCCTGACCTATGTCAGCGCTGTTTATAACAGAGAATTCTGTGCAGAATTTGAATGATTCTCACTAGATCTCGCAGCAACCTTATCATTGTGCAGTGAATTCAAATGCCTCTCACTGGATCTTGCAGCACTGTTGTGCAGTAACAGTGTCGTGAAATCAACTTTGGCTCCCGAGTAAGCTGTTCTGAGCTCGGACAAGTTTGTTTGCATCGTGTTCTGAGCTGATAAACGGTCCGCGCTGCGCAGCTGAAACGTAGTGCGGTTTGGTTTCGCTTTCGTTTCGTTTGCCGTTTGATGTTTCTCAAATGCAACCGAAATGGCAGCGCTTATGAGTTGGACAACGCAGTGGTCGCGCCAGTGCGACCGCTCACAAAAATTAGTTGGTCGCAAAATGCCACTATTTGGTCGCAGTCTGGAGCCCTGAATAATACAAATACTATAAACTGAAGAGTTAAGCAAATAATGACCTTTATCAGGTGATTCTGTCATTAAAAATAATTTGGTTAATTTCATTTTAGTAGCTAATGACAGCTTTGTCATTTTAATGGTATTTGAAAACATATTTAAATATTTTTAAAATAATATTGGTGTATATTAATTAGCATATGTATATTAATGCATTTTATATATATTTATACATTTTATATGACATATGTTTACATATTACATAAGGCTAAGCACAATGAACAAACAACCACCGTTATCAATTCATTCTCTAATTTGTCATCTAAAAAGTAATTAGGCTCTTAAATGTTCATTTTAGTAACTAATGACAACTTTGTCCTTTTTTTTTTTCATCTGAAGCCCTGAATTATCAGGTCTGTGTGAGCTTTAATTTTACACAGGTTTAATTTGAATCTTAAGTAGGCACAAATTGAAATAAATTCAAAGAAACTGTTCGTATTGTCCATCGAGTGATTAAATGAAACCTTAAACGCCTCGTCCATTCATCTGTTTTATAGCTATGGCTGGTTTCATGATGCAGACTGTACAAGCTGGTGAGAAAATAGGAGCCGACCAGCTCCGCATTCACCTATATGTCTTTGGCATACTAAACAGGCTGAAGGTGAACTCTAGTGACGGACTCCAGATGAGAAAAGGCTACGTCTCACTCTTTTCTCCTTTGAAGCTGACTGACACTGACCTCCAATCCGTGTGCGTGCGGCCTTGAGTAGAAAAGAAATTCAGCAGGAAGTGGCGCATGCAATTGTTGTTCACACTGAATGGCCAGATTGACAAGACACTCAATCCGTTCGTCAATGCCACGGATATCAATCAAGTCGAAATCAGCAGCAGAGCTTGCAAGACACCCAGGCTTTCCCATCACTAATCATTAATTAACAGCTTTAGCATTGATCAAACAGTGAGGAAGCCAATTGAACAGATGCATTTCATTAGAATGTGCCCACTAGCCTGTTTTGAACAAGATAACGTACGTTGAGGGAGCGGAAGAGACTACACAAGACACTAATGAAAATGATCAAAATGAGTCATCTGCTAAAAATAAGCATGAAATAATTGTCATAAATTCTCAATTCGACTGCCGCTGGCAGGCCAGAACCATCTCAATCCTAGAACATACTCAACCTTGACTGTCCGACATTTACGGGCCTCTCCGGAGAGCCTCTCCGGGAACGAGCGGCTTCCAACAAGCCGGCGCCGTGGGGCGTTACCTGACAGCGACAGCCAATGGGAAGGCGAGGCCTCTTTAAAAACCACATCGTTCCACACAAACAGGAGTGTGAGGTCACACTTTGCTAGGGGTGGGAGAATGACAACAGATGTAGCGAGTTGGGAACTGACACTGGAGCCAACAACAGCAACAGAGGGCAGGAAATAACAAAGTGCGCAGATGGGAGAGATGACAAGGTGCCTGATGTGTTTAAAGCACGTTAGAGTTGTTGAAAGAAAAACCCAGCAGTGGCACTGCGAGACAGAGTCTTGGGAACTATCAGAAAAGATGAGACAAATGCGCTAATTTCATTTAAGAACGTTTTTTTATTTCGTTGGATCCTGGGAACATATTTTAGATGGTCAACAATTTTCAGTATTTACATTAAACAATGTTTACAGATGAAAATCACCACAAGTCCTTTCAAATCAAAACCTCATAAATCTTCTCCTAACCAGTTAATGCCCAAACATCAGACCCAACACCTTCACGAACATACTCTGTAACTCCATTAAAAGGTTTTGTTAAAAGGCGGCTGTAGATCTGTGGCGTCTGAGAGGCTCATGATGCCCAGGCACCAACTGTAGCCTCGCAAGGATGTTTTCCATGAAAAGGCCTCCTGGGGAGGTTCGCACAGTGCCATATTCAAGGGCTTTGTGATCCATTAGGCTGCCAGAGAGCTGCAAAAGCACTGAAGGAGTGCAAGCGTCTCCTAGCCGTGTCCGTCCCCCCACCCCACCAAAAAGCTGTGAGATCAGTTACTGCAACATCCATCTGAAATCAGTTTCTGCAAACACCGTAATCACTAATTTATGGCTGGGGAGGCCCTCGGAAACTCATACAATTACTACTGAACAAAGAGCTTTACTTCAAACTGCAATGATGATTTAGGTCCGATACACCCTCGGAGCAGATATTTCCCATTAAAAGCCCATTCCAAAGGACATAAGTCAATAGCTTAACGTTTGCCAGTGCAGTCATTATTAAAGCCCTTGAAAGAAAAGGTACACCCGGTGAGATGCTAATAGAATTGATTAAAACAATTCAATAGAAAAGTATTTTTAAAAGCAGATTTGGCTTTGTTGATAAAAGTACCGCCGTAGGTTTTAAAGCTCTGGCTTCTTCTATCACAATACTTTGATTGTGAATATTTATGCATTAGGAAAATCATTAATTGCACTCGTTTCAAAAGGACATTACTGAGAGGAAGACTAGACCTCAAATCTTTTTCTTTGAGAGGAATGGATCAAAACATGACCTCATAATGCACTCACTGCCAGCCATTAAAAGTGCCCAGCTGAAAACCGCAGTCTTGATTCAAACACCCTTTCGCAAATGAGAAGAATACTGAAAATACTTCTATTTTTTGTCTAGTATCATTTATTAGTTATTCATCACAAAATAGCATAATTTGAGTGAAAGCTAAATTGTCTTTAAATAGAAAATAAATCAATCACAATTCATCCATTTATTTACTTATTTCATTATTTTTATTTATTTTTTTAATTTCCATTTTTTGGACCCCACTGTATTTTGAATGTTTCATGAATTAATATCACCAAGGTAAACATCATTAACAGTCATTGAATTGTTCACTTGTATCAAATTAATTATGGCATCTACCCAATTTGTTTTTAAAGAAATTTTAACTGAGGTGTCTGGATTAGACCGATAAAGGGATCCAACGTGTGAACTGAACAATACCAAAAAAAAAAGAAGCAGATGTCAAATTTAAGAAAACTGAAGGAGATCTTGCCTAAAACAGGCAAAAGAGGCTAAGGCTTAGCGGTTTATGAGGACCAATAAACAGGGAAGACGTTAGTAACAGCACTTTATAGCTTTGTGACCTTGTAAAACTGTATATTCGCTTTTCTTCCCATTTCAGTGGATTTTGATAAGCTCTGATGTGAAAATACACAGCGAGACAGAATTTTAAACAAGCAGCATTGAATGGAAAATGTGAGTGAGATGCATATTAGAGACTCTGGTAAAATAGGCCTAATAAACCTCCATTCAGGTGAACAAACGCAATCATTTGAGTTCATAATAGATAAACACCAGATAGAAGTGCAGAACGGTTGGTACCAAACAGATCTGGTATTCACAATCTCTCCCAGGGCAATCCGTATCGATTTGACAATGGAACAAGAAAAGGGTTTTTCCTTCATCAGGGAAAAACACTCAAGACAGGTTATATAAAAGTTTAATTGTTCCGAAGATTCCCGGGATGAGATGAAATGAGGTTGCTGTACATATTTCTATTAATGAATTAATTCAAATCAACCTGATGATCATGTACAGAATCTCCCAAGTGAAAACAAATGCATATCATGCGCACAAAGCCCGGTCTTTAAAACCAAACACGAAGAAAATACTTTCAAATGGCAATTTATTTACACAGCCTGCAGATGTGCATTTCAAACAGCAACCTTGAGCTGGTTTTCTGAGGCAGGGAGAAATAGGACAAATGGACTGACTCCACGACCTCCTTGCGTTATTAAAAAAGATGAGACAACCCGACAGTGAGCTGCACTTAATCTTTGAGCGAATTTCACGACTTAAATATTCCATAGTGACTGACGTAAAGAAACGAGAGGGGTGACAAGAGAGGCAAAGTTTCCAGGTAATTGCACTAGTACAGGCTGTCGACTACGGCTGTCTGTCTGCCGAGGTCCTGGAGCTTCCATTTGCATCAGAAGCACTCTTACCCCAGACCTAAATTACCACAACATCAGATAAGTGTGACTCCACGTTTGAAATCAGAGAGCATGAGTAAACCAGAAAAGGTTTTATGAAAGCCTCATTTAAATTTTGGGTTGCGGCAAGTGGTAATTGTCTACCCTGCTATACCACAGACTGGAGCGTGTTTAAATAATACAGCTCTCTTATGCAAAAATTAGTCAGAAAAAAACTACAGCGGCAGTGATTTAATTAACATTCCCCCCCTTCCGGAGGATGCCAGCTCCTCCTCGTGGAAACAACAAAAGTATTATTGCACAGAATTTAATCATTATCTACAATTTCCAATTTCCTCTTGGCAAAAAAAAAAAAAAAAATCAAGACAGTCAGTTTATATTACAAAGACAAACTGAGGAAGGATAAATTTCAACAAAGTACCATTGATTAAGCTGTCCTGAAATAAAAGCCCACAAATATTGTCAATAAAGCAGGTCATAATGTAACCTCTAATGAGTCATTTGGAGAACGAAAGACTCTAAATACTGAGCTAAACATATTAATGAAGGGAAATGAAATTCCCTTTAAAATGTTCCTCAGCACCGGACGTATAAACGCACTCATTGTGTTAAGATAATGTACCCCTCAGGTCCATTTCCTTACCGGGCTCCATTTCAGGGGACAAGGCTCGTTAGCCCCGGTCAGAAGATCGGTGCTTAACGTATGATGCTAAATGGCCGAAGGGTATTGAGAGCCACAAAGGACCAGTATCACACATCATAAAGCATGAATATTAATTAACATCAGTCACACTCATGTTTTTTATTGGCCAATACCTTTTAAAATGGCACTTGCTTTGACACAGAGATTCAGCCCATAATTAAGGAGGGAAGAAAAGGCAAATTAAAGTCAATTAGTTTGAGAAGGAGTGAAACTGCAAGTTTGGTGAGGTGTGGAGGGGGAAAGGTCTGGCGGCTAGGATAAAATTAAGCAGAGAACGTGGCATGTTGTGTGGCTGCAGAGCAAAACAGGATTGAACTTAAGAAGGGAGCTTCATTCACTTGTGCTGTGTGAATGTAAATAAACTGGTTTTGTTTCAGATTACACTACATTCTCGTAAGCTTTGGACAGGATAAATTACAAAGTATGTCTGGTCCAAAAAGTTGCGAGCCACCTTGCTGTCTATCTGCATCCTTTCTGCAACAGAACCTCATAGGTAACAGATCTGACATGCTCTACATAAGCAGAAACTCTTAAGTAGCATGTGGAAGTGCACAGGAAACTTGATTTACAATGGATTCCAATAAAGTTGAATGACAGCATGTTTTTAAGCTAACAACACAACACTCTAATGAGCATAAAAATACAAAGTGAACACACATATTTCGTAAATAATTCAAATAACTTTTTTTTTTTTTTTTTAATTGACACTTTTCAGTACTGAAAGAAATAGGTATGCTTAAAATTGACATTTCCTTCAACAACTTGGATTAATTTCATCAGCCAGCTCGGCTCAGCTCAATACATTCTGGGACTATCTTCACTTCTAAGGATATGTGCTGCTGCCTTAGAATTTGGCCAAAAGAAAGTATCTTAGAAATCTATATATATATATGAACAGAAACCGATATGAAAGAGAAAAATAAAAAATATATCTGCTTTTGAATAACTGTACACTAAACATTTAAACCTGTAACAAAAAATATATAAATATATAATAACATTAGAGAAAGAGAGAGATTTAAAAAAGTAAAAGTCACACACACACACACAC
>NW_015551103.1:741268-744997 GCF_001515605.1 Sinocyclocheilus anshuiensis
CCACCGCATGTAACTTTTAACAAGATTCACTTGTTTAAAATACCCTAAATTGTATTAACATTTACTATATAACCAATATTTCGCTAATAAACAACTAAATAAATACAACTCTACGGAAATTAATGATTTATTATCTCCGCAAGCGATCGCAGTTTGAGTATAGTTCTGTGTAACTGTGTGACATGCGGCCAAGTATGGTGACCCATACTCGGAATTAGTGCTCTGCATTTATCCCATCCAAAGTGCACACACACAGCAGTGAACACACACACACACACCGTGAACACGCACCCGGAGCAGTGGGCGGCCATTTCTTTTTGCTGCGGCGCCCGGGGAGCAGTTGGGGTTTCGGTGCCTTGCTCAAGGGCTCCTCAGTCGTGGTATTGAAGGTGGGAGAGAGCGCTGTACATTCACTCCCCCCACCTACAATCCCTGCCGGTACAAGACTCAAACCCGCAACCTTTGGGTTACGAGTCCGACTCTCTAACCATTAGGCCACGACTTCCCTTAAACTGCATGGATAAACCGCGCTGTCTACAGGCATTTCATAATCTAGAACGACAAAAACATTATTAATAATTCTGATATAACATTCCAGTTGAGAAATGCAATAAAATACAATGTTTTGTTTGTTATATTCCAATATTCTAGAGAATATTATTCAAAGAAAAACCAAAGTGAAGTATGTTCTTACTTCATTCAGTCATTTACTTACTTTATAACAGTAAATAAATATCGGTTATGCATATCGGTTATCGGGCACATAAACATGCAAATAATTGGTATCGGTATCGGTTATAAAAAATCAATATCGGTCGATCACTACTTAAAATGCTACGTAGCTCACTAGGTTTTGCAACAGAGTTAGTGTGTTTTTAAGCTGTTGGAGTCTTAGCGGGGGGTCGTGACAGAGAAGGAAAGGCTGACTGAAAATTTGAACAGCCAGGACCAGATCAGAACTTGAGCTCTAGCCCAAGATTAATGGCCAGCTAATGGAGAGAGAGGTTGTGAAGAACCCACCTTGAAAAATCAGACAGAGAGACCTCACATAAAGCCTTCTTGACTATCTTAGATAGGGGCATACTGACTTAACCTCGGCATGCTTGCGGAACTTATTATGAATTACGCATTGTAGCAGCCATTTTACCTTGAAACTACTGCTAAAACGGCTATGGTTAGGGGCCGCCCTTGAGGTTCTTTAAGATGAGGCTTTAAAAGCATAGGAATGGCGATCCAAAAAGCAAAAAAGTAAGAGTCTTGCTCACACTGACATGCTAATTACATTGATACAGCTGTTAGATGTAATGGAGGAAAAAAGGGTATGAGAGTTTTACAGTGGAAACTGTCCAAAATGGCTGGCAGACTATCGCCAATCGCTCAGAGTAGATTAAGGATTGAGATGAATAAAGACTGAGACGGCAATGACCTATGGTAACTTTTGCAAAATAGCTTGTTTGTTTGGGTCACAGTGGGAGGTTACGTTCAATGATGTGAGCTAACGTTCACTTCTCTTGCACAGATCTAACACGAGTTAAAACAAAAGAAATGATATAAAATCAAGCCACACAATGAACAACTGTGAATTCCTGTCTTAGCAGCTTCGATTTGTGCAAATTCTACACCTGTCAAATCTGTCAAAACATCATCCGACCGGTGTATAAATTCACAGAATAACCTTGACAGAATCAGGGCTGGTCACAGCTGGCAAATACTGTTAATCTAATATTGCATCACCCTCATCAAGAATTCATATTTTACTGAAAACAAGCATGCAAAAGATAAAGTAAACAGTTGAATGTTTAAAAACTTAAAATAAAGTGTTAAAAATATGTAGACACAAACTGCCCTGCTTTATTTACACATTGAAACACTTTGTTGTGGCTAGAGAAGATGCAAGTCAAGAGAATTTATTACAAACCATCTAAGATTCACCATCTGACATGAAATGCTGAAATAATGTGCCATTCTGGGAATAATGGGCTGGGCTGCGACACATACAAAAGTATGAGGGTTTTAAAAGGGAGCATTAATCACATTCCCCCATCAGCGGTAAATCGGAGGAAGCTCTGTTTGAACACTAGCTTGTTAAGTGATGCATAGCAACATTCTTCCCCTGACGACGAATCGAGGCCCATATTTGTGTGGCTTTGCTTTGAAAAGAAGAAAAACCAAATCCACTGCAGCAACTTTCTTTCTGGTGCTATCAATTTATGCAGACACCTCGAAATCTCCGCTGGGTAAAGAAGAGCACATTGGCAACTTCCTCACCCGTGAAGACGCATTTGCCATAAACCAAGCTCTGCAGTCGTATCCCTGCTGCTAGGCCTTAAGATAAAGAAATCGAGGGGGAAAATAAAAGGTAACACCTTCAAAACAACTTCCTTGAGTCCCTCCAAAAACTTTGTTTCCCCTTTATTTTCCTTCCTTCTTTTGGGGGCACAGCTAGCACTATAATTTGTCATACAAAATTGCGATTACATGTTTCTTGCCATCATTCCCAGCAAAGTACACTACAGGCCTTTACAAAAAAATTGATTTGAGCACTAAACTAAGATCATATATCGTTAAAACGGGTAGCTCTGGTCCTTTGATATGATTTGCCAAATTAATATATTAACAACAACACCAACAATGACCTACTGATGCTATTTATTTTTATTCAAATAATAAATAAATAAATGTTACATCATTTATATTATTTAGTTACGTAAAAAATAAGTTATTCATTTATTTAAAAATATTTATTTATTTATTTAAAATTTATTAATTTGCTTGTTCTGGTCCTCTAATTGGATTTGCCAAATTTAAATAGACAACAACAAAGACTATTCATGCTGCTGTTGATGTTGTTATTAATAATATCAAAAACAATAAATAAAAGATAATAATTAAAACATCCACTATTATTTTAAAGTATCAAAGTATGTGCAAGGTGCAGAGAGACAGCAGAGTGCACTCTCAAAAAAAAACTGGCACTGAGGTGGTTACCAATATACTAATCTGTACTTTTAAAGTTCTAATATGTACTTTCAAAGCACTAAATATGTACCTTTAATGTACTAATATGTTCCATTTAGGGATAAATAAGGTACAAAGACATACATTTCAGCTTCTGTACCTTAGGGTACCACCCCAGTGACAGCACTGTACTTTTTTTTCCTGAGAGCGTGGGTAGTCAGTAGTGTTGCTTTCGTCAACGAAAATTATGACTAAATATCGTCGTCAACGAACCTTTATCACATGACGAAAACGAGACGAGACGAAAATGCTGGTCATGTGACGATGACTATAATTAAATGTATAATGCAATATCGTTGACGAATAAAAACGAGACTAAATGTGGTTTACAAAATAAAAACTATGCTAAAATGTCTCTTCATTTTCGTTGACCAAAACGAGACGAAACGAAATGTTATAACGTTATTTCGTCTCGTTTAGTCGCGTTATTATTATTATTTTGCAGTATTTCTGTTTCCTGTGTCTCACTTCAGGGGCTGCACCAGGTTGCACTGCGCAGACGCAGGCGACGTCACTTCCTCAAGCCCCACTCGCGGCATTATTTAGACCGGTGTTTCCCAACCGGTCTGTCGAGAGCAGGGGTGCAGTGTAAAAAATCCTTTTTTAATATTTTTAAATTGCTAAAATGTTCAAAAAAGCAGCTATTATATAATATCCATTTCTAATGTCGCCAATAATTAGAGATGCACTGAAATTCCGGCTGCCGAAAAT
>NW_015551103.1:745309-751150 GCF_001515605.1 Sinocyclocheilus anshuiensis
ATGTATTCTTGAGTCTATAAGGTAACACTAATATAATAAGATAACCTTGTTTGAAATGGGTTTAGCTAAAATAAAATTTTGGTTTCGTCTATACTACTAGGTACTTATACTATATTGACTGGGTTAAATAGAATTGCATTTCTAAAAAGAGACTAAAATACAATTTTCATTGACTAAAACTAGACTAAATGTCATCAGTTTTCGTCGACTAAAACTAGACTAAAATGCTCAGACTTTTAGTTGACTAAAACTTGACTAGACTAAAAAGAGTATGAACGTGACTAAAACTAATAAAAACTAAAATGACAGCTTCACACAAAGACTAGACTAAAACTAAAATTAAAACAGGCCGCCAAAAACAACACTAGTAGTCAGTATTTTTTTTTTGTAATAGTTAATGCGTTTTCCCTTGATGAGGGATCGGCTGTGATTACCTACGACTGAACAGCACGTTCACTTGTGATATTTCTTAAATGGCACACTTTACAATGACTGGAAAGAGAAAACATTCTTCCACATTTTCACCCATTCCACCACTATAAAGCTGAAGTGTGAATATCCTTTTCTCTGCGCAAAAGTGCAGTTGATGAGTGTGAAGAGAGAACCCACATGTGAACCGGTGATAGCAGAAGCGTGGTGATACAGGCCTGCAAAAGGTCGGGATCCGCTTTAGGAAGGGAAAAAAGAAAGTAATGGCTGGATTCCCTCATTGAGTCATTAACCTTTACCCAGCATGCCATGAGCTTTGCTCTTATTGTTCTACACAACAGCAAAATCTTATGAATACTTGCTGCATATTCATGAGCGCTGATGAGCTACTTCTGTTTATGGTGCTCTTTGACAATTATGTGTGCTTAAGTTGTGTCTGCTTTTCACTTCATTGGCACTACGTCTGCATCTCCAGAGAAGAGGGTTAGGGGGCTTTAAAAAGTGTGAAATTCATCTTGAAAGTGCACAGAATATTCTGGAGAAATAAACAGCAGTGTAAAAAAAAATGTTTTTCCAGACACACACACATCACAAATTGCACCCATAAACTGTGCTGTTGTTTTCCACTTACTGTATAAATAAAACCCAGATTTCAGGCTCAGGGATCTTTTTAACAGTTCATAATAAGTCTTTATATTCACACTGGAGCAAAACTGCAGACGTGAGCAGCGTTTAGAGCCAATGACAGATGGTTTGCCCTGAGACTAGCTCTTAGTAAATTAACCCTGCCTGGCCTGCCATTTGCATTCTCTTAACTAAGCAGACTAGCCCCATCATGCAGAGAAACAATAAAAACTTTATTTGCACTAGGCTGAAAGCCGATTAACGGGAAGGGAGACTTTGATAACACAGCTGGGTTGGGCCTGTTATCTCAACACAGCAACTCGCATCCCATGGCAGTACTGCAGGAAGAACACGACTCGAGACGGACACTGGACAACAAATGCAAGACTGAGGCTAAATGCATGACATCGCTCTGTGTGACTGTGGCTAAAAAAGCCTCAAAGTGTTAAGCCAGATGTACGAACCCATAATCTGTGTCCTCTGCTTAAGCAGGGATTGGATTTATGCCGCTGTAAAAACACAAACACACAGGCATCCACTGAGATGCATATGAACATGTGCACTGTTGGCTTTTGGTTAGGGGTTTTATTAGAGGTTTTTAATAGAAGATAATACAGACAAAATCAATGTTTTTTTATGCACTGGCCAATTTTAAGATTCTGCTTCTATAACATGTCTTCTTTCAGGTGAGCAGAAAGAAAACATCCAAAAAAAAAATGTGTGTGTATTTTATTACACGTTACATATTTGATTGAGTTGATTTCAATTACAAAACATATTTTCAAAAACTCTGTCATAATTTGTTAGTTAGTTTCTTAAAATTTGTGTTTTTTTTCCTCCTGCAATGAGCCAAAACTCTCCACTAGTAGCGCCTGCATAAACCAAACTTTTCTATTTTATTCCTAATGCTGTCTGTAAAAAAAAAAAAAAATAACTTTAATATGTAAACAAAATGATTTTTGAACCTTTATCCAATGTTCAGATTTCTGACTAATGGAAGAGAGCCCAAAACCCCTTTAAACCCAGCGAAACAGACCAATCTGGTCAAGCTGGAAGACCGGATAACCAAATTGGCTGGTTTAAGCTGTTCTTCTTCAATAGAAATGTTTAAATGTAGTTAAATCATGTTGTGGTGATGCGATCGCATGACTGGTGAGCAGCGGTTAAGGAGTGTCATTAATCTTCAGGTGTTTAATACCAGTGGGGGTCTTAACCAACAGCACATCTCTCTGCTTCTCAGCGCAGATATGTTTGCAATGTCAGCACACACACATCCACACCCCCACCAAGGAGGTGCTGACTCCAGCCTTGTCTCTGTCCATTAACTGGCAGTTTAGGGGGGGGAGTTGCCATATCCTTGAGAACATACAGCTTTGACTTTGAAAACACAAACATTAACAAGGACTTAGCAACAGGGAATTTGTGTCTTGCCCCCCTCTAATTACTAAGTTGTAATTAAACAAGACAATTAATATCCAACAGGAAAATCCTGTTTCGCAACAACCTCAGGTCAATGTGCTGGGAAAGCATATTTCACTCAAGAACAGTGCAATGTTCAATGTCATTGTCATTTTCTATTTTGTTTGTGTGTTAAGCTTTCTAGCTTTACCATTTCAAAAACAAGCAAGATGCCCACCTAGGCAACATAAGGTTCTTATAACATACCTTGTTTCAGACAAAAACTAATGCAGTATCACAAAATAATCCACTGCAAATTTCATCCAAGACAGTGAGTGAGTGAGTGAGTGAGTGAGTGAGTGAGTGAATAAATGAGTGAGGGTGAGACTGAATGAATGGGTGACTGAGAAACAGTTAATGACTGGAAATTTAAGTAAGTCAATAAGCTAGTGACTTAATTAATGAATGCATGAGTGAGTATGTTAGTGAGTGAGTGAATGAATGAATAAATTGAATGGAAAAATCAATGAATGCAAATCCTGAATAAGGAGTGAATTAATGAGAGGGAAATTATTGTATTTTAAGATCAAATGATTGAAGTGTAAATGAATGAGTGTATAAACAAGTAAATGAATGTGAGCAAGAGTATAAACTAGTGAGTGAGTGAGTGATTCAATGAGTGAAGGTGAGAGTGAATGAATAGGTGAGTGAGTGAGTGAGTGAGTGAATAAATATATGAAATAGATTCTGAAAGCTTCATATACTGTAATCAATTTAGTATTATGTTAGAAACTGTTATAAGGTTTTCATAGTTTAATTTAAGTAATTTTTACAGTTATATGTATTGTTTATTATTATATATTTAATTTGACATACTAATTTCAAAGCTCAGTTGCTCATGTTCATTTCAACATTTATTTACATTACCTGTGCTGTCATCTAATGCTCACTTAAAATGTATCTATAAAAACACTAATAATTTAATAACACTGTAATTTTTAGCAGATCTCTAAAGGAATATCAATTTTTCATTCTTATAATGTTGTGATGTTTAGTGTAAAGTTTACTTGTAGTATTTAAAGTAAATGTTTTCAGAATTGTATTTATTTTTTATTTTATTTCTATTTTTTTTTTAAATAGAGAATTTTTAAAGAATTTTAATATCAATACATCCCAGTTTTGTTATTGTTAAAAAAAACTATTAAAAATAGCTTTCATAAATTTAAATAAAGCTTAGATAAAATTATAATATATATATATATATATATATATGACTGACAAGGATACAGCTCACCTTATAAACTCACTTCACTAACTGTCAATAATGACTGTGGCTCACACAATATATATATATATATATATATATATATATATATATAATATATAATAATATAAAGTATTTCTTAGAACATCAGGTCATTTGGTTAGCAACATACTTAAGTCAAACTCTTGAAATCAACTGTGATTCTGCATTCACAGTCCTATAAACTAGGTTCAGGATAGGTACTGAATTTGATGAAACATATCTATGACTTCCCAACATTCGATGAAGTACATTCTTTAGATATACAAGTGTGTAGTATAAAAACATTTCTGGACAATGCTACATCCACCATGTTGACATGGTCCTGACTGGCATGCGTTTTTGATCTATTACATTAAAATCAATGAGTTATGAGTTCAACATTGGGCAAAATACTGCCTTACTCCCATAAGACAACTCACTAGATTTCTGTGCTGCAGAACTGCAGCTTTTCAAACATGAATTCCTCACATTGTGTCAGTAGGTCACAGGTTCAGACAGAACAATCTGTTGTCTATTGAGTAGCAAGTGTGAAGGTTTGCTTACACAAGTTATTTAAATACCATGCCTAACACATACGGACCGAAATATGTGTTATGAGTTATGTGAGGGCTCCTCTGTGAGAAATCAGACTAAACACTCTTTAAGCTGCAGGGAGGAACATTGAAAGATTTTCCGAAGCACGCTCTGCTGTAATCTCACAGATGCTCTAAGCCAGTTGGTCGGAGCTTTTTTTTTTTGCCAACTGTCCCAGAAACTCTGTGTTGTGATTAAACATTTGAATTTATTCCAGAAAAAAACTAACTGACCTGCAGGATAAGATGTAGAATTAGAACACAACAAAGAAACTACTGTAGCTCTGATCCAAGCAGAGTAGCATAGCATAGTTCCCAACATAGGCAGCCGTCTTCCAAGACAGCATCCTGGAACCACAGAAATGGTTGATCTGAAATTCGCTATAGGCAACAATGCTGCATAACATCCAAAAAATGCTTCACGTGGTAGTATTAATTGATTTCAGCAGAATATAACACTAGTAATGTTGCTAAAAAAACACAAGATACAAGTCATGACACTCCAATAACAGCAAATAAGCACAGCACACAAAGATAGATAGATAGATAGATAGATAAGATAGATAGATAGATAGATAGATAAGATCGATAAGATCGATAAGATCGATAAGATCGATAAGATCGATAAGATCGATAAGATCGATAAGATCGATAAGAGAGTGAGTGAGTGAATAAATGAACGAACGAATGCCATTTTTAAAAAAAATCTTTACTATAAATTTTTGATAGTGAAAAGAAAAATAAATATTGTAAAAAATATTCTATACAAAAAAAGCATGATTGATAATTAAAAAATAAAAATATTTTGCACTAAAAGTGATTGATAGTAAACAAATTTAAATAAATAAAAACAAAAAATATAGAAACATATTCTGTACAAAGACAAACCAACTGAAATAGTCCCATTAAGTTCCATGGAAATAATTAGGCATATATAAAACTAACTGACCTGCAGGATAAGATGTAGAATTAGAACACAACAAAGAAACTACTGTAGCTCTGATCCAAGCAGAGTAGCATAGCATAGTTCCCAACATAGGCAGCCGTCTTCCAAGACAGCATCCTGGAACCACAGAAATGGTTGATCTGAAATTCGCTATAGGCAACAATGCTGCATAACATCCAAAAAATGCTTCACGTGGTAGTATTAATTGATTTCAGCAGAATATAACACTAGTAATGTTGCTAAAAAAACACAAGATACAAGTCATGACACTCCAATAACAGCAAATAAGCACAGCACACAAAGATAGATAGATAGATAGATAGATAAGATAGATAGATAGATAGATAGATAGATAGCCTATGAGGAGTTAAATGCTCCCTCTGTAGGCAGCTCACTAGGTTAGGTTTTGGAACAGAGTTTGTATCTCTCACTTTGTGTGCACACATTTTTTTCCAGCATGTTCTAGTAGGGCTGGACAATAATTCAATATCAGTATGTATCGCGATATAATTTTTTTCAATAACGGTGATATGATTTTTAAACACATTTCCGATATTTCGATATAC
>NW_015551103.1:751201-759457 GCF_001515605.1 Sinocyclocheilus anshuiensis
TAAATTGATGTGTGTCGGTTTAGGGAAATACCGGGAAATACCCGTAAATGGCGCATCATGCACGTGAGGTTATCTGACTGAGAGACGCAAAGCAGTTTAAAGCAGAGTCCTGCACAGGTCCTGTTAGGTAAACCTGCATCCGCAGTACACAACAGAACACCCGACCAGTTATCCGACAGCAGCCAGCACCAATTTCATTCTGTACCCGACCCGTTTGACATAGACCGCGACCTGAACCGCACCCGCATTAAATAGGCTACTGCATCAGTAAGGCAAAATTATTTATTTTCTCATGTGTATAGGAGTAGGTTTCATAGAGTTGGCAAATTAATTTTTCATAGGTTTGTAGGTACAGACATCTGTTGTGGCCGTTCTTGTCCGTTTTTATGAGGCTTTTTTAATAGTGTTCATATCGATATTGGAATTATATCGTATCGACCGAAATTAAGAAATATATCGTGATATAAATTTTGGCCATATCGTCCAGCCCTATGTTCTAGTAATGACCCGATTCATCTCACACTACGGTTGGCAAACCTCAGAGTATCACTCTGCGTGTTTAACCGCTTACTAATTAGCACTACAACATTCACTCTAAACTAACACGGGTCAGTTTAGATGCAACTCTGAGTAAATGACTCAAATATGATGAGATGTGTCAGTGACGAGTTAATTCACTGCGCACATGTTCGCACAGAGATGCGCTCACGGCACCCGGAGTCTCTAAGTCATAAAGCATCCTTCAGCACATCATCATGGGTGGCGTGAATGCGAACAGACTAACCTCGAGAGCATGATAAACAGCTATCCTCAAGGACATTACTCACTGGAAGAATCTACAGTAAGTGGACAGCCTGACAAACATTTCCCGATTAGTCGTCCATACAAGCCTTTCATTAAGTGCTTCCTCGTAACAGCCGAGGAGGGCCAATCTCCGTCTCCATGGCCGTCTGAGGCTAATCAAATCTCGCCGACTGAGAGGGAAAGCCATCCCGGGCCCGCCATTATCATTAATCTGTATCGCTATCTCTTCTGCACTGTGGTTAACGAACAATGTTAGGACACAAAATTCAATTTACTGCAGTTAGCAATAGGATCAGTGATCAATTGAGGCTGCACGGAGATGAGGGATTGTCAGGTCCGGCTCCTGCACTGTTCCATTATCGGAATGCTCAGATGAGCTTCAAAATCCCATTTGTACAGACCGGGTCACCACGATTGCAAGGCATGATGGGGAAAAATGACCCTCCTTTTATTTACAAACTCTGATGACAATTGCGCAAGAGGTTGCTTGTGTGTAGCTGACATCCATTTAATATACTGAAATACTAAACAGTACAGAAAAAGTAAAATAAATAAATAAATAAATGCTCTATTCACACAATATATGAGGAGCAACGGTTTTGATTTCAAGATATTGAAAATTATGATTTTCATCTCATTAATGCTGACATGTAATATTACTGTAAGGGGTGTGTGTGTGGTGAATCATGGTGGACTGAGGCAATCATTCTTATTCACTCATACAGCAGTCAGTCCTGCTCATTTCTGACCTACAGGACACACACACACACACACTCATCTCCATGCCCCCCAGCTTGCAGATGTTACCCTGCTCCATGGTTCCTATCATCATAATTTAATTCCCGAGCTACAAATTATGTAGGCGTATATTACTAAATAAAGGGAGCAAATATGTGTAGTGCAAAATTACAAAATCAACAACACTTGAATAACAAATAAATCAAGATCCCAGTTACCATTAATTACAACTGACTACATATTACCTTGTTATTGCTTATTATAGGTCATAATTCATCAATTTATCTTTATATTTAATTGTTATATTCTATTCTGTGACACTCATTTAAATATAAATATAATTTTTTTTTAAATTTATATTTATGCAAAAATATAAATATTTAAAGTTGTTACTAAGCTTTTAAATATGTAAAGCAAATACAGTATGATTATTCTTATCACAATCATAATGTAAATGCTTTATATTTTTGAAAAACTTAATTCTATTTAAACATATAAGTTAACATGGAATTGGGTTATACTGGTACTGTTGAAAAGATGTGCATGAATGCAGGTCAGCTTAACACCTAAAAGTGGAAGAAAAAACATTTAAACAATGGTGAACGTGAAATTATGATTAAGTCCTATTCATGGACACAATGATCTATACAGTGGATCTCAAACTGGGGTACAGAGGGGGATACGCGAACAAAATTCAGAGTTTTGGCATTCATTTAATTCTACCCCAACTTAAAGTAACATTAAAACCGAACATGTATTTCTGACAAGCAAAATGCCGCTTCTAATGTAAAAACAGGAAAATGGGAGTGCCGTAAATGGTCAAATTCATGATATCCAATCAGCTTACTTCATCTTTTGCGGTCAAAACTGACTGCATCCACACAAGTAGCGTGCATGTGATAGGATGCCCGCTGAATATGCTGCTTTAGCAAATCGCGCTGCTGTTCAATGTATCTTTAAAATAGATCTTCACTTAATAGCATGAAGAGCAAATATTGACACGGACTGAGATCGATTTAAACTCTCTTCGATACAGACACACACTGTGCGTGTTATTGTTTTCATGTTTAAGATACGAGCAAGAATGCAAATTTCCCTGAATATCCAAACGATGGCAAATGTGCCATTAATTTTTACAACAGTTCAACAAAAAAGGTAATATTAAGTGAACATTTTACATTTTAAATGTAGCCTACATTTTAAAGAATATTGTCATTTTTGTTCCATTTTGAAATAATAGTTCCAACGAAATCCGTATCATCTGGTGTGCGTCTCCAAGCAACATACAGCGGTGTTTCATTAGTGAACGAATCTGCCGCTTTGAACGATTTGGAGAGTCAGTGATTAATAACCCATAGGGTGACCAGATTTCTCAAGGTTCAATATGGGACGGGGTGGGGGTATTGGTGCGGGAGACATATGAGCACGATATGAGAAATTTTATTCTAAATTATTCATAAATATATATTTATTAAATATATACACAAACACACCTGTACATAGCTATTTTTCATATAAAAATAAAGCAGCAAATTACAAACCATAAGACAAATACAATAGATACAAATTAAATAAAATACACTTGTTTTTCTAATACAGTAGGTTTAACATGTATACTTTTTAAACATCTTTTGTTGTTTGATTAACATTAATGAGACAGACAGGTATTTAATTAGGCTGCTGTCCCTTTAAGACCGAATGAATGTAATATACTGACACATATTCGGTTTTCACCCACATTCGGTTTACGTTCACTTAAGCCATAACCGACTGTATTTACGTGAGATACTCCACACGATGGACATTTTGACAGCTGTGTGTGTGTATTTGACGTGAAGGCGCAAGGAGAACTGACCACAGAAATGGGATCGTGCGGGTGCGCAGCCGAGAGAGAGCTTCTGTTGTGTCATTCAGTATGATTCCGCCTGTCCCGCCTTCACTTACTGCAAGTTAATCGATAACGAATTGTGATTGGATGGTAATTTTGATTTAAGACAAGCTTAGTTACCTTTGATTAGTCTGTTCTCGCGTGACAGAACACTTCTACTACTTGCTCTGATCACCCAGTCGTAAATAAATTTTGAAACATGCTCCGAGTTGCTTCAGAAAACAAAAAAATAGAGCAACAACAAAAGCATGTTGCTGGAAATGGGTTTATTATTGAAAATGCAAACTGATTGTGTGCCAGCAGGAGGCGCTGTGAGAGCGGTGGAACTAACGGTTTCTCCAGTAATGGCTGTAAACAAAGCAGCTCCGCTCAAGAACGCTACTTTATCAGATAAAAATGCCATCTAAACTATTCTGAAGACAGTCGGTTCCCTTCAGAGATACATTCATATAAAACACCCGCGACGCGTTTTGATTTTGAAACGTGCAGTGCTCATGTTTATTCAACGAAGTCAAACGCCACAAATAAATCAATGTATGGGAAACACTGGTAATGTATATCGAAATATCGGAAATGCGTTTAAAAATCATATCACCGTTATTGGAAAAAATTATATCGCAATACATATTGATATTGAATTATTGTCCAGCCCTACTCCTAAATCATAAATATACAAGGCTCCAGACTGCAACAGCATTTTGTGAGCATTTTTCATGGCAGTGCAGCTAAATTGTCCCCTTCTTTTTGGTTACATGGTACTATTTTCTGCTACATATGGGAATCCTGAAAAGTGAAACCTTTTCAATCCACACACTACTATACTTTAAAAAAAATTGCAGATGGAATGACTAGTAACACAAACTGTAGCAGCTTCATTCATGCAATGGCATCACACAATTTACTCAAAAAAAAAAAAAAAAGGGAAATTACACAGTATAAATTCAATTATGACAATTGCATTTTAAATTAATAAATGCTTTTATACAATACAAATACAAAATAGAAATAGGAAATTCTTCAAATGTCATTGTTTGTTTTATAGAACTACAGATCCAACCAATCATGAAAATGATTATTACAGTTAAACTATGGACATTATGCAAGAACTACCGGTAACACTTTAGAATAGGAACCAATTCTCACCATTAACTAGCTGCTTATTAGCATGCCTATTATTAACATATTGGCTGTTTATGAGTACTTATAAAGCACATATTCTGCATGATCTTATTCTACATCCCTAATCCTGCCCAATACCTAAACTTAACAACTACCTTACTAACTATTAATATGCAGCAAATTAGGAGTTTACTGAGGCAAAAGTCATAGTTAATGGTTTTTTTTAATAGCGAGAATTGGACCTTAAAATAAAGTGTGACCGAACTACCGTGTCCTTTAAATCCTGGAACCCCACAATTGTGACTATTACTATCTGTCTGAATATTCTCTGATTGTAGAAAAACAACCTTGCTTGCCTTCAGATATTCCAAGAACCTACAAAAAAAGTAAACCATGCCTGATTAAGGAAAAATCAACTCAGTCCCACAGTCAGAATATTTTAACTCTACATTAATTAGCTCTATAAAAAGCACTAAATAAGTTAAGTGATAATCATGTTTTTACAGATGTTATATTGTTATATTGTTTATATTAATATAAGTACATTTATATTGTATCCCTATACTAAACATCAATAATTTATTGTCAAATTTGTGTTTCTATGGGACAAAATGTGCAATATTACTGATAATTTCATTTATTGGACATCCTTACTATTTTTCATGCTAAAGGTCCCCCACCAGTGCTAACAAATCAGTTTTCCATGAATAATTCAGAGATTTTAACAGTATCAGCTTACACAAGTCTAAATCTCTCAACAACAAATCCCTCAAATGCACACATTCAGATTAAACAACAGTTTAGATTAAACACTCAACAGACTGGTAGCAGTGAATTAGGGATTAGAACACCAGATCTATTGTATCAGCCAATTACTGCCAACAGAAATCAGATTACAGAAGCTTCTGGCTTTGTTATTCAAATGAAATATGCATAATGGCTAGCTCAAAGAAATGCACCCTGAATCACATAAAAGGCTCAAAATAAAATACTAATTTTAGAAACATTTTTTAAACTTTTTATTTGCATAACAACTTGCATAATGAGGGCTCTATGAAACAAAAATACACTCTTGCCAGTTGCCACCTCTATGTAAATGCAATGCACAAAATAATAAACTAAAAGCATAAAAACATGTAAATACATAATTATAGACAAATATATCTGAAAAGCTAGGCATGGGGTAGTTGACATTACTAGGGCTGCCCCCTAATAGTCGACTAATCGTTAGTCAACCAGAAGAGGCTTGGTCGACCAAAATTTTATTAGTCGCAGAAAAAAAAAAGTCAGTGTCCGCAATCTGTGACTAACAGATCGTTAACGGCTGGTCTTTGTGGTAATACAGTACATCGGGCAGGACATCCAAACACTCGCCTATCATTCATCGACCTCAAATATGGCTTATCATCTGAAATATGTAAGTATTAGCAACTTTACATGGCCGCTCAATCTAATGTTAACCAGGAGAAATGTGCGCTATTCAAGTGTCTGTGTGGAAACTGAACAGTAGCGTGCTCACTGTATGACAGATGGAGGCGCCGGTGCACTCACTTAGGCCTACTATTAAAATACTGGTCATTTTTGCTCATACACACTAAAAAATGCTGGGTTGTTTCAACCCAACTTTGGGTCAAATATGGACTAACCCAACTTTTGGGTTAAATTTTTACATTGAATTTTTAACCCAAAAGTTGGGTTAGTCCATATTTGACCCAAAGTTGGGTTGAAACAACCCAGCATTTTTTAGTGTGTATGAGCAAAAATGACCAGTATTTTAATAGTAGGCCTAAGTGAGTGCACCGGCGCCTCCATCTGTCATACAGTGAGCACGCTACTGTTCAGTTTCCACACAGACACTTGAATAGCGCACTACATCTTTCAAATCTGTAAAGACTCTACGTTTATTTGTGTGCACTGACAATAACAACAAATCGCGCTTTTGTGAAACAATTAGGGCTGCCACTAACGACTATTTTTATTTCAATTAATCTATCGACTAATTTATCGATTAATCGATTAATTTCCCACAAAAAATCAACAATTTTAAAGAACATTTTATTAAACTTGCAACTTTGCCTTTCAGTAGTTTACCATAAAAAAGTATAAATGTAAACAAGCCATTGAAGAAATGTCAAACTAAAAGAGTACAAATGTAAACAAACCTAATAAAAATTTAATAAAAAAAATAATTACAAAAGTCTTAGAAAGTCAGCATGTTCTTTATGTCAATATATCCACATGTTCTGGGCTTCTGTTCATTACAGCTGTGAGTGCAACTACAAAGGGAAAAAAAATCTGTTTCAATTAACCCCAACAGTTGGGTTTTCACATTAAATAAATGCAATGTTTAGAGTCCACTAGAATCAAGTATTAAAATTTTAGTATTAAAAGTTATTATTATTAAAAATTTTAAGTATTAAAAGTACTCTTAGAAATGTGCAAACAACAGATTTAAACAGACATCTCCAGCATTATGAAAAAAATGAACAGAGGACTTCAGTAGTGAAACTCCAAATGAAATCCAAATTTCTATGAAATCCTTTTTTAAAGCAAAAGTAAAGTGCAACAGAGAATGCAAGAAGCAAGTGTCCATCTCATAGTCCAAATCACTGAAATCAAAGTTCAGTATTATAATGTAAGAATGACAAAATGTCCACATGTTCTGGTCTACTGCTAATAAAATATTATAATTAATCATTAATTTTTGTGGTAATAAAAATAGATGTAGGTTAAGTGAACAATAGCCTTTAAATTTACTTAAAATACATATATAATAGCAATGAGGCAATAATAATTAGTTCAAATAAAGTATCAAAAGCAAGACATCATATGGTTTTATTGAACAAAACTGTTAAAATTCTGTATTATAATGTAATAGAGCCACTGATCTATATATAATTATAAAACAATATAATATAATCTCTATTATAGATCAATTATGGATTCTCGTCCGTGAAATGCGCCACTTCCGGTATTTAGCCGGTTAGTCGACGCAAGCAAAATTAAGTCGAGGATTTTTTTTAAATCGAATAGTCGAATAGAATCGACGAATCGCGGCAGCCCTAGAAACAATGAAAGCAAACATGATATAATAAACCCAAACTCACAACAACATGCAGAAATGGAGTTTGAGCGGCTCCACACATGTAAATGATAACAGTTCCTGTGGAACAGCATTTAACGTTACTGTGAACGGAGCCGCTGTGAGACGCACGTACGTAACCTACACACCTATAACTGCATCACATATAATTATTTAATTAAATCGTAGTGTTTGTGAATTCACAGTTATGCTTAATTATGATTTTAAAATGGGTTTAATATATCATGCAGCCTGGTAATGTGTTTTATGGATTCTCGTCCGTGAACTGCGCCACTTCCGGTATTTTGCCGGTTAGTCAACGCGAGCAAAATGAAGTCGAGGATTTTTAAAAATTGAATAGTCTAATAAAATCAACGATGATTTTGAACAGATGTAAACAATGGCAGGAGGCTTAAAAGTATAGACGCGATACCAGCTAAATTTAATTATTGTACTAAATCGCAGAAAAGTATAAAGTACGTACTTTAGACTGCTATTCCTCACTCTGTGAAGTAATGTGAGGGAGGAAACTAGTTGACATTAGCTAGCTAATTAGCCATGTTATCTGCCTCGGTAGCAAGCCAAATAGTATTTATTTCAACACTGAAACAAACGGCGGGTGGGT
>NW_015551103.1:759799-765798 GCF_001515605.1 Sinocyclocheilus anshuiensis
GAAGATGACACAGATATATAGTTTATGTTCGACTTGGAAGTATTTATTTAGCGATCGGCGCTAAAATGTCATCTGTACGGAACATCATTGTGTACGGAACATGGTTCGTCTACGTTACCCGAAAAATTCCCATACGACAGACTTCGTCTTTTTCGACGGGGGAAAAAGTTCCAGGGATTCATCTCCTTCGGCCATCCCACACACAGGTGACTCCGCTCGCACCAACCGGAGGGGGAGGGGTCGTGTGACTCGCTACGCTCTTCGCTGCACACAACTGAGGGAGTCCTGCACTTTCCGTCTTTGACGACACGTAAAAAAAGTGCGCATACTGCAGGAACGGTATAACGGAAAATTTGAGTGGTTTTGAAACAGTGACTTTTCCAAACCGAGGTATACCTTGAAACCGGTTATCGTCCCATGCCTAATACAGGTGCAGCAGTACTGCGGAGATGATGAGTCAGTGTCGCCCAATTCATCTCTTAAACAGAAAACAAAGAAAGCACTAGTTTATAAAATGATTAAAATGTTAATGCAGTCTCCTTACGGTTTTTCACTGACACATTCATAACCATTACTTCTGCCGGTGCGCTGTGGCAAGCTTTATTCATGCGCTTGAGAGCATATTAGGCTACGTAGGCAATTAAAGGCTCATAATAATGATTTAAATGGTTTATTAATAAACATGCGATTAGTCGACTAATGCTTAAAATTAACGACTACTAGTCGACCCGAAAAATCCTTAGTCGAGGAAAGCCTTAGACATTACAAATAGGTTAAAGTTTACATATCTAAAAGAATCTAAATTTATTTTAAACAGTTCAATATTTTAAAAACATTTTTGCAATTTACTTAAACAGTGGATAAATAAAAAAAAACTTTTTTAAATTAATTTAATTTACTATTTTAATAGTAATAATTTAATAGAATATTATTAATTTTTTAAAAAGTACATATTCCATGTAGTCCCTAAAATAGCATGAGGTCATGAAAACTGCATATAAAATAATCATGTATATTTATGATACAAGAATTATCCATTAACCCCTAAAGTACTACTTGCAATTATTTACAGGGTTAAAGTTTGTACAGCAAAGTACAGCATGTCTCACTACCTATTTTGAAATCTTGCTTAAAATCTAACTGCTATCAGTTCTCAATTTTAAAACAAAGTACCAAAAGATATTAATAAAATATCAATTTTTATAAAGAACTGCAGACACATGACATCACGGTTACGTCACAGCCTGTCTCTTTCTCTCTCTGGATTGTCTATGCATTCAGTGCGGCCCCCTGCTGAGCAGTATGAACTGATCCTGTGATTATTCTCTGAGAGACTAATCCTCTGAGGGCCCTGCTGTCCCCCCTCTCCTCTTTAGACGCACTCCACTGGACACACAATTCCCAACTACTCAGCCCCAAAACTGTGAAAACTTGTCTCAACAAAAGACACAGAGGAATCCTCCCCAAAAACTCCCACCCGCACAAAAAAAAAAAGAAAGAAAAATAAAAGAAAAATCACCCGTCCTCGGTCTCCCCAGCATCTCCCGTCACACCTCAGGAAGCAAAGGAGCGGAAAGCAGTCGCATCCCAGGAATCCTGCTCAATATCCGCGGATTAGGGGCCAGGCCCCTCTCTGTGCCCTTCTCCCGGAGCCTTAACAGTCTCCGAACCCCACAAGGAAAAGACAATAAAATAAACTACATTTTAATCCTTTATGAGCTCATCGTCTTTACCTCCCCCTGCCAAGCTGGGCCAAAGTAGCCGAAATGAAAATAAAGCGCCAAGATGTGCTTAAAAATACACACTACTCAATACTGAACGGTCTCTCTTGGCAAGAGCAACAAGATGCTAAGAGACTTTGCTAGTGCATTGGTGGTTTATATGGCTTTTATGACAAAAAATGTCTCCCAAAAGACATGTTTACCTTGTCTGAATTTATGCAGCATCCTTACGGCAGAGAGCGGCAGCGCAAGAAATGAGTTAAGTTCATTTGCACATTTAAATGTGAGAAGTAATCGCATGCCATTCAAAGCGCTCAGGTTGTTTTTGCCATTGTTTGTTATCGCACTGCTTTTACAAAACAATAAGCTAAATCATCACACCTGGAAGTTATTCTTGGAGAAAACAAATATGCAAATTAAAAGTCAAAGCAAGAAGTCACCTAGAATGTAAAACACTACAACTTTGGAATTCTCGGAATGCCTGAATTTCACTAATGAACGATGATTGTTTCATGGAATTCTGAAAGAAAAAAAAAAACTATAAGTTGTATGTGCAAAACCCAGAAGGTGAATTCTACACTGATAAAGACATTGTGTCTCGAGAATGCGCTCAAACAATGGCCGCCATTATTGTCAAATCTTTCTGTGTGGTTCCTATTTTTACCTCTCTCCAGGGAATTGTATTTAGACTGCCGGATCTCAGAGTGGCAGAAAAACCAGCATGGCTGGAGCTGTTTATCTAGCGGAGGAGTAGATGAACAGACTGTGAAGGGCTTGTTCGGTAGTCCCAGAGGACTGCTGGGTAACAGCGGACTCTCCTGTGGGAGAGAGTATTTCTGTGTGCGTGGCCTGGTGAAGGTTACAAGCTCTCCCTTGTTAGCCCTGCTGGGTTTCGAAGGCATTGTCTTTAGCTTCAGGCCTCCTCCATCGTATGGCTGATTCCTGCATGCACAGCCAGCTGTGAAAATACAAGTGCCACCCATGTTGAGCAAAGAGAGCTGATTTTTCCACTACTGACACCCTCCTGTGTGACTGAAATGTTTCAGAAGCCATCTGTTGGAGCAGTGAACATGCAAGTGAAGACTCAGACTAACGCTGAATTTATGGTCATGACCGAACACAACACGTTTTTTGGTCATGCCGCATGTGCTGTGAACAAGTAGATGTGAATGGCTGGTCACAGCAGTTCACACAACTTTAATGTGGCATATTTGAGTGAAACAAGATATTTAACAAGTGAAATATGAAAAACTTGATTCACTGGTTAAAAGCGGGCATTATATATACCAAAATCCAGAATTGTTTAGATGGTAAATATTGGGCATTAAATACCAGTAAGTTATAGCACAAGCCTACATTTCAATTAAAATGTTTCACAAAATAGTTATGTTTTGGGCACATTCTGGTTGCCAAATTTTGTGAGACGTTTTATAGTTAATATACAGTAACTGACAGTTCAAAAGTTTGGGGTCTGTAAGATATTTAATGTTTTTGAAAGGCGGCTGCATTTATTTGATCAAAAATACAGTAAAACAGTAATACTGTGAAACATTACTACAATTTAAAAAAAAAAAAATTGTTCCTGTTAAGAAACCATTACTCCAGTCTTCATGTGTCACATAGTCCATGCTGATTTGGTGCTCAAGAAACATTTCTTATTCTTATCGATGTTGAAAACAATTGTTCTGCTTATTAATTTGTGGAAACACTGATACACAGAGTGATGAGTTCAAAACAACAGCATTTATTTGAATTTTTTTTTACTTTATTTTATAACATTAGAAATGTCTTTACTGCCACTTTCGATCAAATTAATTTGTCCTTTTTGAATGAAAGTACTTAAATTCTTTAAAACTTTTGAACAGTAGTGTATAATAGGTTAATATAATTTAAGAAGTCATCATATGTTTGCCCATGCCACTTGATTTGATATTTTAGATATAATGAACTAAATGTAAACATTTTTAAGTGACTTAAGTGTCTGAATACTTTTGGGGCTACTGTAAGTTTTAAACATTCAGTTCCTCTCGCGCACTCAGGAAGTCTGTCCAATCTTCCATCATTTTGTCTAGAACAAGGCTTTGGCTTTATTCAGATCTTTTGAGGATCCCACCTTACTGTTTAATTAAAGCTTTTTCTCAGGCACCCTGTAATCTCCATTCAGCTACATCACCTGCACACATTGTTTAGACTTACAAGCCAGCATCCTGTTTGTGAACATTAGCTTGCTTCTGTGCATCCTGGTGCTGAGGATTTGTGGGATACAACAAACAATAAGCTGAAAACTATTTTCTGAAGAAAAATGTGAGTGGTGCTTGCCAGTCCAAAAGCCGCCGCCACAATGTTTGGGTTTTGTGGGTGGTTGCCCAAGCATTTGCTATGAGGTTGCGAAGGTGTTTTCTAAGTGGATTTACCATGGTGCTCTGGTGTTCTGGGAGGTTTCTAAATGGTTGCTTACTGGTCCAAGTCAAAAGAGTCCACCTACAAGTCTCTATGATATTCTGATCCCTAGATATGGCTCCGTTTCCTCCTCCATTGTAGAATTTTGCCTGTTTTATCAAATACCAGGCAAAAAAAGGTACAAGTCACATGATTTGAGGTATCATTCACGTTCGTAGCACACAGCGCAGGATGAGATACACGGCGAAGTGTAATATTTGGGGTTTGGAGCTTTGAACAACTCTTAATGCAATGTATGAGTAATAGTAATAGTAATGCTTGCCTTAACAAGCACAACTAATGAAAAGCGTTGGAGGGAATGCATTTGACAGAGTAAAATGGTAGAAGCCAAGACTCATTAAGTCATTGTTCACAAATCCACTCATGCAAAATAATTCTTGGAGTCATGTATGTAAATCTGACCAAAGGGAATAAGGCACCTCTTCTCCCAGACTGATAATAAAGAGGGAGAGGCAGCAGAGAGAGAAATTAGGGTTTCAGCAGTACGGTTCATAGCTGGCCCGGAGGAGATGGAGGAAGTGCCAGTCCCCTGGGTGGACACATGGGCCTCTATGGAGAGCTGGACTAGGAGCTCAGTAAGGGAAAGGCATAGAGTGGATCAGAAGAGCATGAAATACAATTCAATATGGAGTGCTCAGAAGGACGTCTACACAGGTGTAATGTGATGTTTTTAAATTGAAGTGAAAAGGTTTATTGGCAGATAGATCAGGGAGAAGGATGAGAGTAATGTTTTCTCATCTTCTTTCAGTTAGCAAGGGTCTCTCTACAACTAAAAATTGTCATTCTCTGTGTGCATTGCTTTCTCCTCGTTTTTCATACATTTTTTTGCAGAACAGTTCACCCAAAATTAAAAAATTCTCGTTACTTATGAACATTATACCTTTCTGTGGCACATAAAATGTAAATATATAAATATTATCATGACCATTTTTTAATTTCAGTTAGAACTGAGATGTTTTTGTGCATGTATTTGAACTAGAGGATGCAAGTGCCCTTGAGCTTGGGAAAGGCAATAAAATCAAACAAAATAAATTATTATTATCATTATCATCACGAGTCTGAGTGATTCAATTACTAATTCAATGAATGATTCGGTTGCAACAATTAACCTAATAATTATGAAAAAGAACAACTACTACTGCTATAAAGCTATAGAGAGAGAGAGAGAGAGAGAGAGAGAGAGAGAGAGAGAGAGAGAGAGAGAGAGAGAGAGAGAGAGAGAGAGAGAGAGAGAGAGAGAGAGAGAGAGAGAGAGAGAGAGAGAGAGAGAGAGAGAGAGAGAGAGAGAGAGAGAGAGAGAGAGAGAGAGAGAGAGAGAGAGAGAGAGAGAGAGAGAGAGAGAGAGAGAGAGAGAGAGAGAGAGAGAGAGAGAGCGAGCGAGCAAATGAATAAATCTTTTGAATGCATTAATTGCTGTCTTAATGCATTAGTTAATTCACTTCATAAAACCACTCTAAATGATTCAAAGACTCAATCCTGTTACAACAAAATAAACTAAGCTTGTCATTTTGGTGCTTGACAGTCCCAGTCTTCATTCACTTTAATTATATTGAAAATAGTTGTCAATAATTCACCTTTTGTGTTACACAGAAGAAATCATTAATGTTTGGAACAACATGAGGGTGAGAAAATAAAGACAGAAGTTTTAGTTTTTGAGTGAACTATTTCTTTAACCGAGTAGCCAAAGAAGTTTTTACTCCAACTTTACCAAAAGAAGCCTGTCCACATCAGTAAGGGTGCTCCGATCAGTGTTGCCAACTAATTTTCAGGGGAAGTTGCTAAAGGAAGGTTGATTTGTTGCTAAAAGTTGCTAAATGA
>NW_015551103.1:766609-769686 GCF_001515605.1 Sinocyclocheilus anshuiensis
AAAGATATAGAGAGAGAGAGAGAGAGAGAGAGAGAGAGAGAGAGAGAGCGAGCGAGCAAATGAATAAATCTTTTGAATGCATTAATTGCTGTCTTAATGCATTAGTTAATTCACTTCATAAAACCACTCTAAATGATTCAAAGACTCAATCCTGTTACAACAAAATAAACTAAGCTTGTCATTTTGGTGCTTGACAGTCCCAGTCTTCATTCACTTTAATTATATTGAAAATAGTTGTCAATAATTCACCTTTTGTGTTACACAGAAGAAATCATTAATGTTTGGAACAACATGAGGGTGAGAAAATAAAGACAGAAGTTTTAGTTTTTGAGTGAACTATTTCTTTAACCGAGTAGCCAAAGAAGTTTTTACTCCAACTTTACCAAAAGAAGCCTGTCCACATCAGTAAGGGTGCTCCGATCAGTGTTGCCAACTAATTTTCAGGGGAAGTTGCTAAAGGAAGGTTGATTTGTTGCTAAAAGTTGCTAAATGATGTTGTGATGACATTGCGTGATGACGTCATTACGTAATCACGATGCAAAATTGTGTCAAATCTCAGCAAAAACATATATTTATTTTATATATGTTCATTTAGATTTGTTCGTAGCAATATAAATGCATAATATAATATTAAAATATAAATAACTATTTTTAAATTCATTGAATTATCGAAAACGTACACATTTTTGAACGATTACAATTTAAGTTTTATACTTTAAAGCGGTTTATTAGTAGTTAGTTAGTATGCTGCACTCTAAGAAAAGTAAAAAAAAAAAAAAGCACAATCTACTGTGTTAATATGAAGGAATTTTCTGGATTGATTTTTCCACAGGTTTTTGTACCTGCATTTTTAATTACGCATTGTATTTTATGTTTTCGGGTTACAACGGATAACGGATAATGTCCTGGAAAATTACTAGCACTTTTTCCATTTTTCTGCATATTTTTCTTACAGTGTATACTGTAAGAAACAGTGTAACTCATCAACAATCGCAGGTACAAGCTACTAACAAAGTGTCTCATAAATGAAAAATAACAGTATTCAATTATTATTATTATTATTACTACTATTAAACAATTGCAAATAGCAGCTAACTTAATTCCTGTGATGTGTGTACTGCTAGGCATCTTTGGTTTCCTCTTTTTGTGTAATTTAAATGGTAAATTGTGCCTTTTTATCGTTTGAGTCACTTATCAAAAGTTGCTAAAAGCTGCCAAATACATTTTTAAAAATAGCTAAATTTGTTGCTAGGTGCTTTTGGAAGAAAAAGTTGCTAGGGTAGTCATGTATTACGGTATTTTACAATCAAAACTTTTTATAATCTTGATAATACATATTGTTGGAAAGGTCTGAGTTTCAAAATTCCATATTTGGTGATTATTTTGTGATAGCAGTAATATTGAGAGAGAAATTCATACATTTGTGACAGAAAAAAATGCATTAAAAAAATTAAATGGAGTTTGGATGTCACCCGGTGGCTGTTTTTGGTATAAGGCCCTAAATAAAATCTCACAGGAACATCAATTTTTTTTCATATCAACTTCAAATTTGGAATATAACTTAAGACAAAAAGAATTAATTTTATAGCAATTTTGGATTAAAAAATATTTTGTAAAATATTTATTTTATATAAAATATAAAATAGTATTATGCATTTTCTTTACAGTAAATTTAAACTTCTATAACTTTTTGATACTTTCATATTTTGAAATAATTCCACTTCTGCAATAATCTGCTTATTGCCTTCTTTAAAAAGAGTCCAACATATATTCTAAAGCATTATATTTAAATTATAACAATTAAGTCTGGATAGTGCACTTTCACATCTATGTTCAACAATGGGGGGGATGACAGTTAAGGGGTTAACTTCCCATACCAATTACCGGCCAATAGCGATCGGTAGCCGATCAACTGGAGCACCCCTAGTCTTTATCTGCAGAAGGTGGTTTTAATAGCAGCTAAAGGTGGGCTGCTAGTCTTTCTTGACCCACATCCACAAACTCACTAAGCTATGGAGAATGAGAAAGAGGAGAAAAAGAGAGAGAGAGTGAAGGAGAAGATGAAAGCGTGCAAGCTGGAGAGAGAAGGCTCGGGTTAGTGGAAAAGAGACATACGTGATCTTTCATGGCAGACGGTTGAACCGTCCCTCTCGGCAGAGTTTAGCAGAGAACCTGGCACTCTGCGATAGGCAGTATTCAGACCTGGCTCTTTTCTCGTCCACCCATTTGATTCATTATTACGCCACCTTGACACACTGGCAAGAGCCCAATGCTAACTGAAACAGAGCCACACTAATGGGAAGGAGGGCCATTTCCATTTACAGTAAACCTGCCGAACTCCTGACTTGGGCATTCAGGATTCCTCACACAAGCCTTTCATCGCTTAAACAAAAGAAAGAATATCTTAAAATGTGTGAAGTGAATTGAAAAGACATTTCCTTGAAAAAACTGCATATTAAACAAATTAAATTAACATCCATTTACTTAGCAGATGCTTTTGCCCAAAGCAACTTACAAATGAGGAATACTACTACACAAGTGACTCACCACAAATCTGGACAATCTGTTTAGGTTCAATTTAACATAAAAAGATCTATATATTCAATATTTTATCCAATGTATAAAAAGCCAAAGCAAGAAAGATTCAAACACTGTGCCTTTCACATTCTGTGTTATTTCAAAACCATCAGCTGAAGCTTTCATTTCCTAAGACATGACATCAAAAATGTGTTCTTCTGAGAGCAGAGCACAGGGAGCAGGGCAGAGCGCCTATCAAAGCTGTTCCATCATGCATGGCAGACTGCTCTAATCCTATTCACATCTCATTGGTTGGCCGGCCATAGAAAGGACAAGATGAGAGCTTTGTAGGACCCCAGGATAAAACGCTGCCTGAAGATATTGCCAGCAAGCCTGGTGGACTGGGGAGAACTTCGTAATGCCCGCCGCACTCACCATATGTGGAAAAGTGATCACACTCTTTGATCTTAAAAGTTGGGACCGCTGGCGACATATGAGGCGTTCAAAACCGTAATAAGACTTGTATATAAATATTTTTTTTTTTTTTTTTTTTTTTTTTT
>NW_015551103.1:771034-787052 GCF_001515605.1 Sinocyclocheilus anshuiensis
AGTACATATATATACATATACATATATATATATATATATATATATATACATATATATATACATATGTATGTATGTGTGTGTGTGTGTGTGTGTGTGTGTGTGTAAGATGCTTTAATAATAATAAATATTGGCGATTGCCCTAGTTGGCTTAATGTCACGGATGTCCAACTTGTACTTAACACTTTTATTCTTCCTGCTGTCTACGAATCTCATCACTAATCTTTTCAGATAGCAAGGTGAACACATGCTTTCATGATTACAGTAAACCCCTATCTCAAAAGAAACAGCCACAATAAGAGCTCTCATATGTTTTGATATTGTGTCTGGTTACATCCAAGTAGCATTACTTTGAAATGTGACTGTCAGTTCCTGTCTCTCTTTGGTACAGTGTACCAGTCATGAACCATCATGGAAAAGGAAGCATGAAAGATACCACATCTTCCACTCTGAGAAGTGAGAGGTGTCCAGGGCACTCATGTTTGATCTTTTCAGCTCTTGGATTCAGGTGGTGCGAAACCTTTGGCGTCATACATGCGGGTACTTTTACGGGCCCATATCCATTAGCGGTTATTTACATTCCAGCAGGGCTGCTGTAGATGTAACTCAAGTCGGTGTGTGGTAGACACATTAAAAGCATCCCTTAGATAGGTCACCAGCAGGATCTCTTCTCACAGAGCAAGGTGGCGGCCCGAACATACAGTACTTTTTCCATAAACAAAAGTTAGTCTGCTACAAAGTTCTCTCATTTTTCTCACTTTTCTACACTATTGAGGGTGCAGGTACGCTCTGACAATGGGTGTAGAAGCATATCACTAGCCAAATTAAGCACTTCCAGTACCATGGAGTATTATATGGCAGACTCGCACAGCACAATATCATTATTGATTCCTCTCTAGCTCTCCAACTCCCCGTTCCCGCTTGCTGGAAAAATAACTTAATTACCATTCTGAAGAAGCTCTCCCCGTATACAGACAGACACCTCATGCAAGGGAAAACCATTTCCATGACAACCTACCTGAAAAATGCTGTCTTTTATAAGAGAGATTAAAACCTTTGTCAGAGTTAAGTATTTCATCTCTCAGATCCAATAGAATTAGGACGTGAAGTGTAATAAAATGGGTGGGGAGGGGAGACTGAGGTATCAGATGAGGTAAATCGAGCTCCTTGCTTTGGACTTGAGAAGAAAACATACGGAACACCCAAAAGTTGCTAAATCTATTAATAAACTGATATGATTACTTTGGAAACCAGTGACCTAAACCTAGGCCATTTGAAACGCACATCCAAGTCGTGAAAAGCGAATAACAATGCTGCCATGAACCAGCCAAGAAAATGTCACATCTGAAACTCTGTAATATCAGGGTATGAATATTATTTAAAGCTAGACTGTGGGGGAGTGTGGTGGAATAAGACTCTCTTCCTGCCATTGTTCGGACTAACCGCGGATTAATCCTCCCATCAGAGCAAGCCAAATGTAATTACTGCCCACTCTTTCAGAATGGAGTTGGTGGCTGATCGCACACTTAGATTTCCAGCGGGTCAATTTGTCTAAACCCTTCTTAAATGCCTGCGCTCAGTAAGCTCTCTCAATACAGGTGCTGAGGATATTGGACTTTCTTTAACCTCCGAGCAAACTGCTAGACCAGAAATTTGTTTTCTCAAAACACGATTTCACAAAAGATCGGCTTAATTACACGTCAAAGTTTGTTAAAGGAAGTAATGCTGCTTGTTGTAACAACAAAGGTCAAAGAACAATTTGATTATGAAAAGAAAAGGCTACACTGTATCATAATACACCATAACACCTTGTCAAGAAATTCTTTTTTTCATATCATCATACCTGCCAACTCACAAGAAGTAAAAAAAAAATATTTTTGCCCCCGGAACACGATTTTTAACAGGGGGCCCCCTCGAAATGCAATTGTGCTAGTTTTGAGTTGCGATTGGGTGGATTGGGTGGATTTTCTTGTGAAAACCTGGCAACCCTGCCTGCGCCGGTGTGAGCAAAAGCCAGGACCAATGCTGTAAAGGTGTCGTAGTGATGCACGTTATCGTGCGACTATTTTATGTGGTGTTTTAAATGCAAATCAACATTCTCCTCACTATCTGAACTGAAGCAGAGGTCGTTCGTCGTCTTAGTGGAACGGTACGCATCACATCGTAATGTCACGATTCCTTACGGGATGTGTGTGTGAACACGCATACAGATTCTGGAAAATCCCTGGCAGTGTGAATGAACCAAATTCAAATGATCCCGGGACAAATCATGGGGCACATTATCCGTGTATTTTCCGGAATCTCTGTGTGAAAGAGGCTTAACAGACTAAAGTTGATTTGGCAAACTTTAGCATCTAGCACCCCCAATTAATATTCCCATTTATATTTTTTCCTCCTAATTTTTTTTTTAAACGTACTGCATGTGAGTTTAGTTTCAGTTATTCCTGTTTTGTTTGTTTATTTCAATTAACACAAATATTGTCACTTAGTGTCCTTGTAGTGGTAGCAACAACAAAAGTCTGAACAATTTGATAAAAAACAAAAGCTGAAACCTGTCAAAAAAAAATAGTTTGCATAGGAATCTCTTGAATTGTGATTTATCTGGCAATTATTTACTCATCAGTGGGCACTTCAAAAACACAACACGTATTACATTTAATCAGTATGCACTTCAGTCCTACAAAGTGCAATTATTTCAACCTTCTCAGGAAAAATTGCTCATTATATTCTGACACAGCATTTTGAGCTCGCCAACTCTACCCACAAAAAAAAAGTGACTCTTTTTCGGCAGGCTATGAGCAAAAAGAAAGATGAAAGAGAAGACAAATGGGAAGTTGGAAGACAGTGTCTCACTAAACATAGCGATTGAAGCAGGTTTTTAGAGCACTGTCAGATAATAGGATCAGATTGCAGAAGTGTGTGAGGTGCTTGCAATTTCGCCCGCTCCCTCCCTCAGGACCACATACAGAGGCTCCCTACAATTACTTTAAACAGCCGCTGATGAGAGGGAAAAAAAGCAACATTTAGATTCATTAACATCGCTACCAACGTCCTTTCCTCCGATTATTGAATGTTGTCACAAACCAGAGGATAAGGGGAGAGAGAATAAAAAAAAATTTTTTTAAATAAAAGATCACTATTACAAAAAAATTACAAGTCTATGCCTGAATAATGTCATTAATTTTCTGAGTTGAATAGAGACTCAAGAAAATTAAGAAATAGATTTTTTTTTCTTTCAGAGCGACAGTTTTTCCTCCAGATAAAGGTAATTTAGACCAGGTTTTCAGATTATAATAGGAGAGGAGACTTTACTTTTTCTGTAAAAAATGGTGCCTTTGGACCTGCAGTGACTTCAGTGAGAAAGAATGGGGATTCTTTGATTCAGGGCTAAAAATTATCCTCAAGTAGGATATTTATCTTTCAGATAACAAATCTAAGTGACCAAATTCCCTTATTTCCACTATCGAATACAATGGCAGGTCATTCAACATCGGCTGAGCGGTAAGTGGTCATTAAACTTGAAGTCAGAAGAAGAGAGCCAAAATAAAAATCACCTCATTGCTTGTCATAGTGCATCCTGGCAAGTGCTAAGATAAATGGAGTAACACAAATCTAACAAAAATGGCCAAAGGCAGCATTCCATAGAAAACTAGTTCTTCTTGTTTGAAGAAGAACTAGTCATATTCAGTGTTCTGGTTTGTGCAATATATTTGTGCATTTGTGCACATTTAGGTTAGGCTTTACTCACAGGCTCAATGGGGCAGTGCAATTTCTAGTCAATTGTGATATTACCGACTGAACTTCCAATCGAAGTAGTCATAGTTGATCCAAAAGATCCTAAAAAAAAGCAGTGAAGCCTGCAATGAGCATCAATCGACTGGGTCAATACATTCCGTCTGGGACCATTACCCAATCAGGACTGGAAGTGCAGCTCTGTTTGAAAGAGGGAACACGGCAGACTTAGCAGCGGCCTTGAGAATAATCCTCACTGGGAGGAGAATAAATGGGTGCCTTCATTTGCAGAGCCTGGAGAAATAGCACCTGCTGTAATCTCTCCCCTTTCTAATTTAGCCAAACAAGGTAATGGGCCAGAGGAATGGGTGCAAATTGTGCTGTTGCTGGGTAGGAGTATGCTTGCAAGGGATTTAACTGGCAACATTCCACTGATGATGAAAATGTGCCCATGTTGAGTATTAAAAACTGTTTACACATACAAGATAACAGTCATTAGCCAATAACCTCTTGAATAAACAGCTGATGTAGTACCAAAAAAGTAATATTATCTGATTAAATCGTGATCTTCAACTGAATTCTCAATACTGATTCTTAAAATTACAAAATTGATCTTTGTCAGTGTTTTCTGCTTTTCAGTGTAGTCTGATTCAAGAATAAATGACTCTTTTAAAATGGTTTTTGTACGAGAATTAAATATATACAATATACTGTACTTTAGGGATGGGCAACTTCAGTCCTGGAGGGCCACTGTCCTACAGAGTTTAGCTCCATCCCTAATCAAGCACACATGTCTGTAGTTTTCAAGCAATCCTGAAGAATTAGGTTGGATTTTTCCAATGTGTTTGATTAGAGATGGAGCTAAACTCTGCAGGACAGTGGCCCTCCAGAGCCAGAGTTGCCCATCCCTGCTGAACAACATACAGTACAACCAGTGTTGTTTTAATGAATTATTTAAAAAGACAGACTCAGGATATATGGCCAAATGAATCAAAAATTAGAATGATATCAAATTAAAAGCTAGGTACTTAAATAGTTTTCCAAGTAAGTTACTTAATAAATTGAAGACAAAATGCCAAAAAAAAAAAAAACAGACAAAGGTAGAATATCCAGCAAGTTTTTGTAGCAAGGAGGTAAGAAATTCAAGTTTGAAAGTGGAGTATCACAGTCATAGTATACATGCTTCGTCAATGTTCAGTAAAAAGCTATAACGCTTGACCGTGCACAAGACATAACAACAGGCTGAAAACAAAGCATACCCCAGACTTACAGTAACTCTAGCATAATTTCTCAAATTCTGGACTCCAAATGGTGGTGTGGAGGCTGATTATCTCCTTGGGAATAAAAGATCTCTCTCACTGCATCTGGTGATGAGTTCTCTTGTGTAGATCCACAGGCATTGATAGCTATGCTTCAATGAACAATAAAGAAAGGAGTTAGGATACAACTTAGAATAGACAGCACAAAGAAACTGCGTGGGTGATGTTAGCGTCTTTTTCAGTGTGGCTAAGCACTAGACCTTTATATAGTCATAGAAACTTTGAGTCTGTGAGGGTATTATCCATCCAGACAGATCATAAGCAAGCATAGTTCTGAAAGACGGCTGTAAATTAACACTCATTTGAAAATGCATGCAAATGTATGCAGATGTTCCACCACCTCACTCCTGTTTTTAAACCTTTGGTCTACTAATACTGCAGGCAGACAACAGCACGCAGCTTAAAATTTATGAAACACCATTTAAGTGGTTCAGCACTGGCCTTTCCAGGAAACCTTTCACTTTTGCTTCGGCAGCTTCATGGTTGCAGATAGGATTGCTTGACATTTGTCACCCAGGTGTGGATTTTACACTCTTTCAAGGGAGATTATTCCTCTGTCACTCACAGCGGCGTTCTGCCATAATCCGCTGCTGCGAGTTGAGTGACATCAACATTCTTCGACTTATTTGGTTGCATGATTGCACGCAATTAATGCATGACGGATCATGTAAGAAGAGGGATTTTGGAGGCTCTGATGTCTCTTCAACAAAAGATGAAAGGCTTCTTGTCCTGTGATCCCTCAGGGATGGTCTGAGAAGTCGGATCCTCATCGACCTTTGGGCTAAAGGGTCAAGAAAGTAACCATGATTATGGATGACAAATTACTAGTTTCGTTAAAGCCGATGCCTCCAAGCTCATTTCCCAATGTCCATCAATGCCAGCTCCAATTGCTCCAATGATTTCTCTCCTGCTCCCACCACCAGACTAGCAGCTGTTCTACCATGTGATTGACAAGTGGCTACAGAGAGAGAGGGAGTGACTGATAGAAGAAAACAGATGTGTGAGCACTAGCCCGTGCATATGAAACCCACTCACAAGCCTCTGGGTTTTTCATCAAGTGCAGGCGGCATGAAAGCTCATCCATGCCTATGTCCGAAACCACAGCTAATAAGAAGCCCTACTGAGGACGGCTTGGCTCGCACAGTCACCGCTAAGGTAATCGATCAATACATGGCCTTTCTCCTACCAGTAATGGTCTGGTATTTACAGAGAGAGAAGTAGCCCTCTTCTTCCTCTTTTGTCCCACACTTAAAAAGAAAGACTCTCTCTCAAACATATGGCCCGAACCCCAAGAGTTGAGCCAAACTAAGTCAGGACAAAAAGCTGGTACACTCCCTCACATGCTGCTCTGAGCATTCACAAAACAGGGCAAGGGAAACAAAGGATATACCTGTGAAAGTAAATAAGATACTTAAATCCTGAACCTAAACAGAAGATTTGTACCATCTGCAGCACACATGCTTCCAAGGCCTTCAACAAAGGACAATTTGTGTAGGAGAGGATTCAGTCCAGGGATCAAGATAACCAGGCTAAACCACAAGCGTTGAGGAGGTGAAACAAAAGAGTGGATGAGATAAGAGACCAGAGTTCTTCAATTTAGTCAACTGTGTCTGTAGAAGGCAACCTGACTCTATTGAAGCCATGGCAGCCATTTGCCAATACACATGTTGGCTACCCAAGTGTGTACAAATGTAATCAATAAGTGCATTTACTTTAAAAGTTTGATTTCAGCTGGATTAAATCAATAAAGCATGCCACAAAAGATTCAGTCTGTTTTAAATCGTACCAGTCCATTTTTTGCAAAGTCAGACTAGCGGACCTAGATAATGCAATCATAACTCGAATTTGTCCATCATGTATACACATTAATAAGACTACAATTGGCCTCGGCACTGTGTGCTTGTTGGAAAAGACAAAGGTGATGTGTATTTCAAATATTAAATTACAAATTATGTCATGTATATTTGAAAAGACTGTAGCTGGTCTATGCAAACCCGCTGTAGCTTGATTGTAACTGCGCATGTAAATGTAGGCTACTTCTTGAGCAATCAACAAACTTGAATAAGCTTAAAATCATTCCATCCTTCTCAGTGCAAGTGGTTTAATTCAGTGCTCCCCGGTCCTGGTACAACATTGACTTGATATTTTCTTGTTTTTTACTATTTGCTACTTCTTAATGAGGTCGATCAGTCAAACTGAAGTCGCTGTATAATATTGCACCATAAATGCTATTACTACAAACCATGTTCAGTCCCTTCAGTGAACGGCAATCTCACACTCAGTACATTTATGTGCTCTTTAAATCAAGTTACAGTGGATTTTTGCATAGCCAAGCTACAATCTGCCCAACCTTGCCTTTCAGAGCAAGTGCACAATGCAGAGGCCAATTTTAGCCAGATTACTGTGTACACATGCTGGATGAATCAGAGTTACAATCTCATTATCTAGATCTGTTAGCTCGACTACAAAAAAATAAATAAAAATAAAAATAAACTACGATTTCAGTCAGACTAAAGACAAAGAATTTGAACTGATCTCAAATTTCCCACAAGAATTTGAAATAGAATTTGAACTGGAATTAGAGGTAGTAGAATTTCCTGAATACAGAAAATTCTACAAGTTTGTATTGCAGACATATGAATTTCTTTTCATTTCAGTTTATTTTGCCCCTACTTCCTTAAAGTCAAATTCAAAGTGCAATTCTGAATACTGTTTTCTACCTAAATTCAAATTCTGAAAGTGATTTGGAATTTAAAGCGTGTAAATTTTGAACTGTGCACAACCACCATTAAAAAATACTATTTGTTTTAGTCCAACTGAAAATCAGACCTTTAAAGATAATGTAAACACACCAAAAGATAAGACCACCATTGGACATGCCACTTTAAATCATCTACCAGACTTAACTCATTTGTGACTACTGGGAGGCTGGCAGGTTTTTTGCAGATCACATATAAGCAGAATAGACTCTGTGGCGACAGAAGAGATTGCATCATGTTACGTCCTAAATGACTTCAAGAAGGCGGATCGTGTCCAGGGGAGGGAGATGAGACCTGAGGAGGAGGAGGAGGAAGAATAATATTGTTCAGGGGGCAGGGGCGTAATCAGTGGCTCCCAGACCCCATCTGGACGCATGGCAGCTTTAGTTCCACGAACTTCAGTCCATGTCTGTCAAAAAAGAAAAAAAAGTTAGCCCTCCATGTCACGCTTGATCAGAGCCCTGAAATTTGCCCATTCTCCTCGGCTAATGAAACCAGCTCTCGTCCACACCCCTCCCCGCATCCGACCCTCTCAGGCTGAGTGGAGCGGGCATGCGGGCTGCCGTGTTCATTACCAGAACACAGGAGTCGCCACAAAGACCGCCATGCTGAGGACACAATGGGATAGGGAGAAAGCCAGGCTTGCCCAGAGTCAGGGATGTGTGCAATTTTACTCTATTATCCCTATACCCGTAGCCACAGGGGCGATGCAGTCCTCCCTTTGATTCCCTTCCCTCCCCCTCCACCTTTCCATCTCCTTCATTCCACAAGAAAGACACAGCTGTCCCTTCTTTCTCTACTCTCAGATGTATTAACACCTACAGAGATAAGGCGGATGAGGGACGGGAGGTGACAGCTCGGTGATGATCCAGGCATGCAGCACACTGCACGTGAACAACAAGCTGTTACCATGGTGAAATTTCAGACTGATGCTGGCTGTGCGAAAAACATTAACCTGACTGTTCAGGATAGAGGGTTTGATCTGAAGTGCACTGAGCAGTTGGACAGGGATTGACTTAATTGATGAGATGGTCTTGAGACAATGGCCTGCACTGATCTTTCTATTGCAGAGGAGTCTCATTCGAAGCACTTTTGATAGATCTGTCATTGATTTGATTGATCAGAAATGACAGGGGAGAGGGGTCAATTGAGTGTTCAATGAATATTTAATCATGCTCCTGTAGTTTTGGCCAAAAATACAGAACTGCAGTTAAGAAGAGATCAATGTTCCTTTAAACGATAGCTGAGGGCTAATCTGGGTCTAGAACAAAAGTTAGTGTCCTACAAATTTATATGACCTTCAACATTTTTCAAAGTCTTCTCATAATCCCTTCATTTAATTCTGTCAGTCTCCTCTCTGACCTGCATCTTAACATCTTCATCCACACCCAGCAACATCTCAGAACCACCACTGCTACTGCCAATAAACCTCAAATAAAATTACTCCCTTTGACCTCCTGTGCAAAAGATAAGATTCGCTCTGTCATTATAAAAGGGGAATAAGCCCAGCAGCTCCCCTGCTTTGGGCGGTGGTTTAACCCAAGGCCTAACAATAGACTAAGGAGAAAGCAGAAACTTAAGTCACTAAAAGGGAGATGACAAGGACAACAGGACCTGCTTAAATCCACCTTCAGCACAACACCGGTAGGCATGTTTGTCCACTGAATGAATTTTGATCTTTTCTCAGGACTGGGGCGGGGGGTGGCAACTTGTTTGGCTCTAAAAATATTGTAAAATAAAAAATTAAATGTATTGAATATTTAATAAAATACTAAAAATCTATGTAAAAAATATTATACTAAATATAACTAAAATACTACAACACTGTATCAAATTAATCAAAATAAATAAATACTTAAATAAATACAAAAACAGACTTACTGCACTTTTTGAGTGCACTGATATATAGCTATGATTAAAAACACACACACACATCAACAATACTGACAACATCCACAATATTGACAATATTTTTTAACTAAATTAATCACCAATTTTATAGTCATGTATTAGGGCCATCAACTCTAATCTAATCTTCAAGTAAGTGTATATGCATATATGAGTATGAGTATAAATATATAAGACAATTCCTAAACTAAACATAGGACCAAAAAATAAACAAATAAAAAACACCTCACCTTACCACAAGTGTTTCTGTGCACACACATTAACTAAGAGCCCAAAGGCTTAATGTCTAAGCAGGAAGCTTGTTGCCTGAGCCTCTCCTCTCAAAGACTGTTTGAGGCATCACCTAGATTTTATCACTGATATCCATTTTCAGAGGGGGCCATCGCTCAGTCTACAGGGACAGTGAGACGGCGGGGGGTGGCAGGACTGCAGAGATAAGAATCGTTTTTGTCTCTGAGTGATGACCTTAGTCTGTGGGTCAGTTTGGAGGGGAAAGACTAGTGTGAGAGATTTCTCAAGTGAGGAACATATTGTGAAGAGACCTGTGGTGTTCTGGGAGGGGTGTAAGGTTACCACCAGGAGTAGAAGGAGCTGGTGTTAATTGGAAACTTGAAAGTCCTTTGTAAAGCATTTCTTCAGGCTACGCCTCTTCCGTAGGTTCATCCACCCTTAACGACAGGAGGGTGACACCTGCCCTCCATTACAGCTGCCTGAGAGACTAATCGAGACTTGAGCGCTTGGCAGCCAATTTCTAGGCTCTCAGACCAGAGTATTGTGTCGCATAGAGGCTTCACACTAAAGAAAGACCAGGAAGTGGCTCTCCAGGACCATTGAGGTATTGAGGAAAATAAAGACAGGTAGAGTAGACATGAGGTAGAACCCACATGCCAAGAAACTTTATAGACACATTTCAGTATAGATGTAAGTCCAAAACCAGTGGGGCAGAAATAAAATAAAATAGTTTTAATTTAATTTATTTTTAATGCAATGTTTTTAATATACAGCTATGGTTAAAAAGGACATTAGTTTAAAAAATTTAATGACACTGATGAAGTAAACTAGTAAAAGATACTTTATGTCAACTAATAAACACAAACACAGTCCATCCACATGCCTTCACACTGGTGCTCATACAGCCATAACTGAGGTCGGAGTGAAAGTGAAGGTCATGAAAGCAGCATTGGCACAGAAATAGTTATTACTGCTTAGCAATCTCCTTTTCTTCTGCCATTTATAAGTGCAGGAGTGAAGGAAACGCTTATTTTTACTCTCCACCTCTGCAAAAGAACCACACAGGTGGCCTGTGAAATAAAAGTCATGACATTTAATCACACGTTGCTGTGTTTAAGACTTAATTTATGCTTTTCCGCCCTTCGTAATGGACATTTTCGAAGGAACACAAGCAAATGCAAAGAAAAAGCAAGTAATAAGATCCCATAACTGTTAAAAATCAAATAGGCAGGATGGTGCTCCATTTTGAGGGAGAGGGGATATTCCTCTGTGCCTAGGACTGCTCATTTATAAAATATGCAGGCTTGGCCATGGCAACACTGTAAACTGCCCGTTTGCTCATTTAACAATGTCTGGGGAGAGAAGCTATCAGGTATTCATCTTTTGCCTCGCGCTCTTTTTCGCAGGGCCCAGGATCCAAAGACAAGCCTAGCAGTCATAAATGCATATATGAATGAATAAAATCTCCAGTCAGTCAATACCTCTTCCTGCAAATGGCAATTTATCCCCGAGAAATGTCTTTTGAAGTCAGGGCTGCTTCTGTGACGCAGACACACTCTGTGGCAGTGAGCGGTGGTATAAATCAGCTCAACTTCAGCCACAGTGGAACGTGTGCCATTCTGGTTCAGAAATGAAAACTTTCTCCGACTTTGGTGGACGGCCAAATCTTATTTTGTTTGTCTACAGGGTAATAAAATGCAGAAAAAGGTCAAACTCAAGAATAGTCTCACTAGTCATCATTTGTGTCTATTTTTTATGTACGGTACACAAATATGGATAACAATCTTGAACTTCAACACATTAACGAGGTCTTTGGAGTACACTACTGTTAACTAGATAGCAAAGATCCTTGGAACTAAAAAACACTTGATTACAATCAAGAGAGCTGAATTAATTTCACAATATTCTCCTTGACACTTCATTTACATTATATTTTTATTATATGCTCAGTCACAATCCCTCAACTACAGTATTTTCACCAATGTTTGCCACCATGAACCCAGCCAACAGCCCAAATTAAAAAAAATAAATAAATTTCCAAGACACAAAATGAAACGCTATCCATCTTGCCTTTTTGAAAAAACAACGTAATCAGAGGGTAACGTTCAGGGTAATCGGTTAACCGCTAATTATAATCAGAGCATTTCCATAATGAAAACCAGACCCAACCGCTTATGCCGAAGAGCAAAGTCTCCTGGAATGCGTTCAAATGGTCCGTGAGCACGTATGTTTGGGGAAAGAGGTGAGGGAACAAGAAAAACCGTAAAAGAAAATGACCCTGAATTCAACAGTCAAATTACTGCTTTCCACTGATGGGCCCAGTTGGTAAAAGAACCACAACAATATCGCCTTCAATTATCCATCCATTCATGGTCAAGTGAGGAGAATGTGCGGTGCCATTAAGAAATAACCTTGTGGCTGTTTGGCAGCAAGTGGGGCACTTGAAGGATGAGAATCAAATCTTGGACCACTCCATTAAACCTCAAAACATTTCATTATCAGCCACTCCAGCTCCTGCTCAGATTGTCACTGTGCACTTAGCTCACATCCAGAATCAAGGCCTCCAACTTTATTTTTCAATTTGATTCAGATACATATCAGACAGTTGGAAGGGTGCTTGAGCAATCCTTCTAGTTTAGGCTTCTGGTGGAGAAGCGGTAAGGAGACTGTAACATATCTCAACCATTTTGATCATCTCACCCCGACGTCTTCTTTATCTCCAATTTTTAGATCTAGGCAGGACACGGTGCTGTTGGCTTTTTATGATGATTAATACCCTCACCTCACGTCTTTGCTTTCTGATTTTTTTTCTGCTCCCTTCTATTTCTTTGAAAACCCATTACGGAAGAGCACAGCTAAAAGCGCATCCTTCACGGCCCCTACCAACTCCCCACAAAACAGGAGTCACGCGACAAGACAGACAACGTTTCTCAAGGAAAAAGAAAATAGGCGGAGGCTGCATTTATTAAGGCCCGACAAGGAATACATGAATAGATAAGTAGAAAACAGGTCTTCATCTTTAGAAACGGGAGCTCAAAGGGGGCCATGTTGATTTTCCTGCATTACCTGTCTTGGCTGTCACAGGCTCTGTGACATGAATCAGGCTGTGTGATGAATCACTTGGCTGATGTTAATTTGAGTAAGTTGAATGCATAAGCATACAGTGATGTGACCTGGCATTAGCCTGTAGATGAGGGCTCATCCACATTGCCATCTAGTACTAGATAAAAGTTATGCAGCAAAAGGCTCAAACGGCCAAAGTAGAAATTACAAAATACAAAAATGGGATGTGCCGATGCCGGTATTATAAAATCTGTTAAATTTACCAATAAATGGGCAATATCTAAAAACGATAAAAATGTCATTTTAAATAGTACATTAAAATGTAGGAATTAGACAATAAAATAAAAAAAGTGTACTATAAAAATAATGTTTTACTTTAAGATTAGCTAAGAAATTATACTTAATGAAGTACTGTGTTAAGAAATAAATACTGACAAAAAAATAATACATTTGACAGACTAACAACTGTTATGGTACCAACACACATGTATCTCTTAAAAAAATACTTAATTAGTCTAAATGCTTATTGTTTATGGTTGTTGTTTACATAACTTGCCATCAATCAAAAGTCACTATGAACAAATGTTTGGCAGAGAATTACAAATATTTTTATAGAAAGTTAAGGCTAAAATATTTTTTACTGGAATTGAATTTTTCATTTTTTTATAAATATATTTGTGGTGTGTTGAATTATTCAGCTATTTTCCTCCGTATTTGTGACTGAGAGCACAGTGTCACTCATGGCATCATATACAAGATGAGAGAGACTCTGACTCGAAGTACACCTGCACTAGTCACAAAAACACAAACTCCTCCTGATTATGTTCTTCATATTTTGTGTTTTGTTGGCTTAATTCAAGGATAATTAAGTGCATGTCAAATAGGCATCCTAGATAAACTTATGATGATACATTTTTAAATAAATAAATGTTTTATAAGATACATTTTAACCATTTCAGACCCTGTGTGCAGTCACAGGCATGCCTATATTGGCTATTCTATAATATATTTGAACATTCAACACATCATATTTCAGACTTCAAACTATCAGTTTCAAACATGGTAATCCTGCTTAACTAAATAATACAGGCTAGCTGTAAGGAAAAAAAGGTTCTAGTTCTCATTTCAATGTTATTTAGAATTTTGCAATGCCAACTGCAGCCATCATAGAGTCTGGAAACCATGAGGGAGACAACAGCAAAGAGACTCCAAAAAAAATAAAATATTGAAACTTAAAATGGAATTCACTTCCCACTGTATGACAAGGCAAGGCAAGTTTATTTATATAGCGCATTTCATACACAATGGTAATTCGAAATTCCAAATTTCGCTTGGCAAACAGTAACAGCAGTCTGTTGATCCATGTTAAAACTGCACAGCAGAACACTGTAATTGAAATAGCAGCTGGTGTTTATGAGTTTGTGAGGTTTGACTCCCGTAACTGAAAAACTGATAGTCAAAAGGGAGCAGTCCTGTCTTCTTCTGACCTACAGCCATCCTCCATTTTGTTTAGTTTGTGCTTTTTTTAACACCTCCGTAGGGCCAACCGCCGGCCCGGGCCAAGTGCTCGATTTACAGCAAATGACAGCTTCTATATCAGAGATGACAGGCAGGTCTGCTGCTGTGCCTGACATTGATGAGACTCTGGAGACAAGGCAGTGTGATGGTGTCAGTCAATTCCATTCAGAAATCCACTCTGCAATGCGCTCGGCATTACAAACCCTTGGAGATAGCTGACGCTGAGGACATGTCATTTTTCTGAAACTTTATACAATGTTTTGGGTTTAAATGTGCTAAAGAATAGTTTTTTGGGGGGTCTTTTTTGCATAATTTGGAGCAGAGAAACAGAGAAAAATAATAGCCCATGTCAAAAAAAAAAAGTTGGTTAATGTGAAATGAGAGCAGAAAATGTGTCCACATAAAAAGTTATTGTGTCTGAAAGTTGGAGTTTTGGACCAACTCTTGAAGGGAAGCATTGTAAAAAATATTGACCAGGTTTTAATTTAATTAAGATGTATTAGGATGCGCTTTGTGAATTGTAACCTAAAATAAATCATAAAAAGCTTTCATTGTCAACACAACTGCCTGATTACAGAGAATATCTGCAATGCACTCTTTAAGTAAGGTTTCCTGGGAAATGTCTGCAGCGAGCGAATACAACATTATGCGAGCAAAAATAACTTATTGACGGCTATTCAAATGTAGCCAGATTTTTACAGAAGTATAAAAACAAAACAAAAAAAACTGTTTCAATATATGCTGCAAAGGGTTCCAGTACAGAGTGATCAATCACATGGCATTTACAGCTTAGGTGACGGACTCAAAAAAATGTTTCTACTGAGTGGCCATGAAACAAAGATGCCAGCATCCAGATTGTGTGCCTGCGGGGCTGCCATTGAGGTGAATGGGAATAACGGATCGTTTTCTCCAGGTATTATAGAACTCCATGCCTGCACCACCTCCACTGAATCTGTAGTTCCACAGCAAAAAAAAAAAAAAAAAAAAAAAAAAAAAAAAAAAAAAAAAAAAAACAGATAAACAAATAAAAAAGCAAATGTGTAAGGTTAGTGAAAATAACTTAGGCGCTATCGAAAGGAATTGCCAATGTTAATGTGGTTGGCTGGTCGAGATGCTCAAACAGCACAATTTTTAAAACCACTATAGTAAGCTAGAAAGATAGTAAAGTATTTAAACTTAAAGATATCTGTAAATAAATAAATACTTCTAATGAAAAAATGCATTAAAACAAAAGTTAAAATACTTTTCTTTTAATAACAATAATATTTTTATTATTATTATTATTATATTATTATTATTTAATAATAATAATTTAATAATTATAAGCAATAAATAAACAATAAACAATTGCAATAACAACAACAATAAATTGTATAATAATTATCTTATTACTATTACGATTACTACTACCACTACTACAGTTAAAGGTGGGGTGAGCGATTTCTGGTAGCCAATGTTGACATTTGAAATCACCAAAACAAACACGCCCCT
>NW_015551103.1:787528-789284 GCF_001515605.1 Sinocyclocheilus anshuiensis
TGCATGCGGCGCGGCATGACACGACAAATCCCCGACAGAAAACTGCTGCTGCGTTCTATTTATGACGTATTGACACAAATTTCAAATGATTTTCAACAGTCACTTTGTCGCATCCAGTGTACTAGACAAACTTTAACACCGTGTCTGTGCCACAACAGCTACTCACCTATCGAGAAGAAACAAAGCAACCTCGGCGTCCGATCGCAGGCCTTCCGCTCCTTGAGTTCTCTCCAGCGCTGGAAAGCTGATTCGATATTTACACGGGTCCTACTTCTTGGCTTATTATTGCCTTAAGCTTTAGTTTGTTCCGCAGATGTTTTTCTCTTTTGTTTTTTATCCGCCATCTCTATCTTTCTCTCGCTCGGCTCGGACTGAACGCTCTCTCCTCCACATCATGAGTAGACACGCCCCTTACTGCTGATTGGCTACTCTAAAGCGTTTTTGAAAAATCACTTACTCCACCTTTAAATAAATTGTTGTTGTTGTTGTTGTTGTTGTAACAATAATAATAATAATAATAATAATAATAATAATAATAAAAATAATTACTTTTAAAAAACAAAAACAGGATTTTTATTGTTTATCAGAGTGTTAGGTCCAATTTCAGATATCCTCCATATCCACCTTGGCAAAGGGAATTGAACATAATAAAGGGATGAGCTATGGCCCTCTTACTCCCTTCAACAGACCCATTCTACAATGCCAAACATTTTGGTGTTCCTGCACTGTCCTCAGAGCCCTGCACTCATGTTAGGTGAAGGCATATTGTGGTCTTTAAAAGCAGAAGTGACCTTGACCAATTATTCCATGTTTACCACTCTGCTAACTCAGGCTGCAAAAAAGCAGACATGACATAGGCTTTCTACAATAGGGCCTGCTCTTAGCCGGTGTAAATTACTCAGAGGAATTTTTTCCCCCAGCTTCTTGATCTCACGTTGCTGTCTATTCACTACCAATGCATCACAGCTTCACTTTCAATTAAACCGTCCACTTGCCAGCCCTTCTGCCACTGTCATCACTCAGACGCTCACATTCAGGGCTCGTTCTGCCGGAGTTGTTGCCGTACAGATGTGAACAGCGACTGCTCTGAGCAAGGTTCCTTGTAAAGAGCAGTGTGGAGGCGTAGGCAGAAATGGGGTGAGAGTGGAGAACAGAAATAAGACGAGACAAGTAATGCTTCATACATGTGTCAAGATGACAGGGCAGCAGTTAGTAGCCTTGTCACTTCCTGTTAAACCATCCACCTGCGTGTTCTTAACGCTATGTTAATAAATCATTAAAGTAAACCACTTCAATCAGCATGCGCACCCATTAAAGAGAGGTTTTACACACGATATTAAGAGTGTGAGTGGACATGACAAACATGCAATTAAGTTCTCCTGACTGGAAACAACATCTTCTTTTGCTGTTCTTGCGTCTGCTATTTGCTGTGACTGCTGGTGCAGTTCTGAGAATAGCACTATAAATACATTTTCCCTACGAGGCAAAGACACCTTGTCTTCCTGTTTGTCAGAGTAACAGAATCCATGATGAAGAAAGAAAAAAAACCACCACCAAACGGCAAAAATGTCTCAGACATTTTTTTTCCTCCTTTTTTCACTCTCACATTAGAACAGTGAATGACATTCTTTCAAATCAATCAACACCTGCACCTGCGGAAGGATTGTTGAGAAAGCAAGAGAGACAGAGAATAGGAGAGAGAGAGAGAGAGAGAGAGAGAGAGAGAGAGAGAGAGAGGGAGAGAGAGAGTGCGCAC
>NW_015551103.1:789458-790413 GCF_001515605.1 Sinocyclocheilus anshuiensis
AGAGAGAGAGAGAGAGAGAGAGAGAGAGAGAGTGCGTTAAGGCACGTGCACGTAGAGTTGAGACATTTGAAAGTATCTGTTGGGTTGTTAAGAATGAAGCCTCTGATGTTCCATGGCATGTTTAACTCAGGAGATGGCTGGAGATAATTAATGCTGTGACATTCAGTCTTAGCTATGGAGATTAAAGGCTTGAAGTTAAACAATCCCAGAAAGTTGGTATCAGCAGTTGTGATATAAATTGATCATTGTGTGATCAGTGAAGTTAAGTTATTCAACAAACACTTCTACTCAACGCTCCTCAGGGTTCTGATCAACTTATCAGAGTTTATTCCGCAATAATGATGGACCAACTATTAACATTTGTGATCTTTAAAGGAACACTCCACTATTTTTGAAAATAGGCTCATTTTCCAACTCCCCTAGAGTTAAACAGTTGAGTTTTACCATTTTCAAATCCATTCAGCCGATCTCCGGGTCTGGCGGTAGCACTTTTAGCTGTAGCTTAGCATAGATCATTGAATCTGATTAGACCATTAGCATCTCGCTCAAAAATGACCAAAGAGTTTCTATATTTTTCCTATTTAAAACTTGACTCTTCTGTAGTTACATTGTGTACCAAGACCGACGGAAAATGAAAAGTTGCGATTTTCTAAAAAGTTGCAAGCAGGTGGTCATGTTGGTTATGTTGACGGAAGTTAGCCTATTTTCAGGCGCCGCGTAATATCATTGCGCCTGCTGCACCCACGGTATGGCAGCAAAGTTCCTTGATTATTACGCCGGAATGAGAGCATATCAGACTAGAAAATCGCAACTTTTCATTTTCCGTCGGTCTTAGTAAACGATGTAACTACAGAAGAGTCAAGTTTTAAACAGGAAAAATATAGAACCCCTTTGGTCATTTTTGAGCGAGATGCTAACGGTCTAATCAGATTCAATGATCTATGCTAAGCTACAG
>NW_015551103.1:791190-791966 GCF_001515605.1 Sinocyclocheilus anshuiensis
GAAACTCTTTGGTCATTTTTGAGCGAGATGCTAACGGTCTAATCAGATTCAATTATCTATGCTAAGCTACAGCTAAAAGTGCTACCGCCAGACCAGGAGATCGGCTGAATGGATTCGAAAATGGTAAAACTCAACTGCTTAACTCTAGGAGAGTTGGAAAATGAGCCTATTTTCAAAAATAGTGGAGTGTTCCTTTAAAATGCAAAAGAGGCAGAATTTAAATTTTTGGGTGAACTATTCCTTTAAGAAATTCCAGAGAAAATACATAAAGAGATAGACTGAATTTCTAGGGATGGGCGATATGGGCTTAAAAATATATCACGATAATTTCTGATATTTATTGCGATAACGATATCAATGACGATAATTTAGGGAATCCTGTTTCTTTAGAGTGTAAACAAAGCAGAGCTGCGCTTTATACAGAGAAGAAAATGTCATTGCCATCGAAACTTTTCTCAACACAGTACCCTTCAGTGATACATTAATATAACCCCATAAATGTAATGCATTTTTGTACTTATTTTACTGTTTTTTTCGAGATCTAGACCTTTATAAATCCATTTTTACTAAAAGTGTGTATCATCTTTTGAGTCAGATTTTTACATTTAATCAGGCAATTATAACAATACATTTAGGCTGTTACTAAACAAATGAAATCAGTATCGTTCATTTAAACGGTTGATTTTGCTCAGACGCAAAACAGCCCTGTGTTTGGAATGTTTTCTGTTGGCGAAATAACGCAAAAACAGCCAATATGGTGTCTAAAACGTAAGTCC
>NW_015551103.1:792207-792508 GCF_001515605.1 Sinocyclocheilus anshuiensis
TAAATTATTGTTTATTGAACTGTTGTATAAAATCAATATCACATTTGTAACCATGCTGATTTTTTTTTTTAAACGGCACTCTTTGTGTGATATTAACTATATGAATTGATATAAATATATACATTTTCCAACCCCCTTATCTTGAATTATGTGATCATTCGTAATGCATATTAACAGACTGAATCATACAATGAAATGCATTCTAAATGCGCACAGCACAAAGTTAGTCTAACCAGATTACATCACGTCGCGTATGTGTGCACTTTGTAACTTAGGTGTGTTTTGTTTGGTTTTTGCAATA
>NW_015551104.1:0-795 GCF_001515605.1 Sinocyclocheilus anshuiensis
GATTAATTATTCATATTTCCCCATGAGCTGATTCGCTACAGATAATAAGATGAGTATAGAGTCTATGTTGGTTATGAGGTTAAAAACAGAGCGAAAAAGATTTGGGCCATCGAAATTGGGTCATTCATAGCAATTAAGAACATTAACACATCTTTTTGGTATGTCCAGAAACTGATAAATCATTAGGCTAAAGCTTTAGCAATACAAAGCAGTATTTCTATGTTCAGTGTTCATTCAAATGTATCTATATTCACTGAGGTATTTATGTACGGTTTAAAATGTTCTACAAACAGCAAAACAAATCAAACAACCAAAGTCTACATTCAAAAACACAAATTCGCTCAGATCTAAACAGATTTTCCTTACATATGTTCGTTGTCTGCTGTAAGTGTTTTAATCAGCAGAGGCACAAATAGCGCTGAACCTGACGAAAACAAGGCAGAAGTTGCCCTTAAATAAACTGTGTTTAGCGGGAATTACCAGCGCTGAGCACGCGCGAGTGGTGACGTCATCACTGCGAGCAACTGTAGATCCTCAAAAAAGCGCCAAATTCCATTAAAAACACAAAACATCAATAAAACATCACAGGGGTGTAGCCATCATTTCAGAAGTGAGGGAGAAATTACCAGCACGCGCGAGTGGTGACGTCATCACTGCGAGCAACTGTAGATCCTCAAAAAAGCGCCAAATGCCAAATTAAACACAAAACATCAATAAAACATCACAGGGGTGTAGCCATCATTTCAGAAGTGAGGGAGACAGAAATATATATATATATATATATATATATATATA
>NW_015551104.1:3204-3678 GCF_001515605.1 Sinocyclocheilus anshuiensis
AGCATCATATCCAGAGGTTGTGTTTGGGAAATAGACATATGAGTGCTTCCAGCATTGCTGCAGAGATTGAAGGGGTGGGGGGTCAGCAGGTCAGTGCTCAGACCACTATGGATTCTCTCTTTTCTAGCATTTTAGATACAGTTGCTCCTTTATGCTTAAGGAAGATTAAGGAAAACAGTCTGACACAGTTGTATAATGAGCACACTCGCACCCTAAAGAGAGCAGCCCGTAAAATGGAGCGCAGCTGGAGTAAAACAAAACTAGAGGTATTTTGGGTTGCATGGTGGGAAAGTACCCTATCCTACAGAAAAGCATTAAAAACTGCTAGATCTGATTACCTTTCGTCTTTTTTTGAAGAAAACAAACATAACCCCAGGCATTTATTCAATACAGTGGCTAAATTAACGAAAATTGTTACGGGATGAAAGGACATCTGCAACGCTGCGGGTTGGTCCACGCCCCTTACCTTTGTTA
>NW_015551104.1:4583-4778 GCF_001515605.1 Sinocyclocheilus anshuiensis
CAAGTGCAGTATGGAGTACCTCAAGGCTCAGTACTAGGGCCGTTACTTTTCACGCTTTACATGTTACCCTTGAATGATGAATGAATGATGTATTTGTATAGCGCTTTATTGTGTATTGCCGTACACCCAAAGCACTTTACAATCATGTGGGGGGGTCTCTCCTCAACCACCACCAGTGTGCAGCATCCACCTGGA
>NW_015551104.1:4891-6122 GCF_001515605.1 Sinocyclocheilus anshuiensis
GTGGAGAGGAGAGAGAGTCATAGAGCCAATCAAGTGGTTGGGGATTATTAGGAGGCCATGACTGACAAGGGCCAGGGGGGCAATTTGGCCAGGACACCGGGGTTACACCCCTGCTCTTTACGAGAAGTGCTATGGGATTTTTTTGTGACCACAGAGAGTCAGGACCTCGGTTTAATGTCTCATCCGAAGGACAGTGCTTTTTGACAGTATAGTGTCCCCATCACTATACTGGAGCGTTAGGACCCACACAGACCACAGGGTGAGCACCCCATGCTGTCCTCACTAACACCCCTTCCAACAGCAACCTAGTTTTCCCAGGAGGTCTCCCATCCAGGTACTGACCAGGCTCAACCCTGCTTAGCTTCTGCTCTGTCGATTCTTCGTCATCAGTTAGGAACCTAAGTGTGCTATTTGATCGCAATCTTTCCTTTGAAAGCCACTTTTCAAGCATTTGTAAAACTGCATTTTTCCATCTCAAAAATATATCTAAATTACGACCTATGCTCTCAATGTAAAATGCAGAAATGTTAATTTATGCGTTCATGACCTCAAGTTTAGATTATTATAATGCTTTATTGCATCACAATTTAATAAATAAACAAAATTATAAAAAAAAAAAAAACTCAAATAAAAAAAAATAATTGCCTCTTTACTATTGTCCTTGTTTTAGAGCTGCTTTACAGCAGATTTGAATTTTGTTTGCATTTATTGACACAATTTTCCTGTTAAAACGGCAAAGCCGCTTTGACACAATCTGTCTGGTATAAAGCGCTACATAAATAAAGACGACTTGACTTGATATACTGTTCCCATAAGGAATTAAACTCTTTTTACGACCTATGCTCTCAATGTAAAATGCAGAAATGTTAAATCATGTGTTCATAACCTCAAGGTTAGATTATTGTAATGCTTTATTTGGGTGGTTGATCTGCACACTTAATAAACAAACTCCAGCTGGTCCAAAATGCAGCAGCTAGAGTTCTTACTAGAACCAGGAAGTATGAACATATTAGCCCGGTTCTGTCAAGACTGCACTGGCTTAGATTTTAAAAATATTGCTTATTACTTATAAAGCCCTGAATGGTTTAGCACCTCAGTATTTGAACGAGTTCTAATTGCATTATTGTCCTCCACGTTCGCTGCATTCTGAAAACTCAGGCAATTTGATAATACCTAGAATATCAAAATCAACTGTGGGTGGCAGATCCTTTTTCGTATTTAGTGCCCACAC
>NW_015551104.1:6650-6936 GCF_001515605.1 Sinocyclocheilus anshuiensis
CCCAGAGAAGACCTCTATAGCCCTGAATGTCAGCGGAGACCAGGACAACTAGATGAGCCCCAGAGATAGATCCACAGTGAAGACCTTGTCTCCTAGACGGTCACCGGGACAAGACCACAGGATCCAGATGATTCTTCTGCACAATGTGACTTTTCTGCAGCCTGAAATTGAAATGCTGGTTTCATCTGGCCAGAGGAGAACTGGCTCCCTGACTAAGCCTGGTTTCTCCCAAGGTTTTTTCTCCATTCTGTCACCGATGGAGTTTTGTTTCCTTGCCGCTGTCGCC
>NW_015551104.1:7453-12959 GCF_001515605.1 Sinocyclocheilus anshuiensis
CTATTTAATGCTGTACAGTTGCTTTGACACAATCTGTATTGTTAAAAGCGCTTTATAAATAAAGGTGACTTGACTTAGTCTGACAGTTAACCTGCTTTAGACCATAAGTTGCCACAGTGACTAAACTTGATCTAGGCCCATGTTAAAGGTGCTGTATGTAGGATTGACACCGAGTGGTTGAACTAGGTATTGCAGTCCAAATTCAAAATATTGGAGAGGGTTTTTTTTCACCCGGCCCCTCCTGCTCTGCAGGTTGCCAGATTGAGGACACCAACAGGAACGAAATACAATTGGGTAAACTGGCAGTGGGCGTGTTTCACAAACCAAAAGAGAGACCGACATTCCGGCCCGGAACGCACATTTTCAAAGGAGAATGACTGTAGCATTGTTTTTCAGATAAACAAGTATGTTAACTTAGCATGTTTCTTAAATATCTGCAAACATATTATGGTATTTTTATGCTTTAGTAGAGTCAAAAAACACCAACAGGAACGAGCGAACTTGACGATGAATGAAATGAAATACGCTGTGTTTTCCGCTAACTGGCAACCCGGGTGCCAAAATACAATTGGGTAAACTGGCAGTGGGCGGGTTTCACAAGCCAAAACAGAGATCGACATTCCGGCCCGGAATGCACATTTTCAAAGGAGAATAACTGACTGTAGCATTGTTTTTCAGATAAACAAGTATGTTAACTTAGCATGTTTTTTAAATATCTGAAAACATATTTATGGTATTTTTATGCTTTAGTAGAGTCAAAAACTTATATACAGCACCTTTAAATTTGCTTTATGGAACCAAATAATTTGACAATGAGACAAACTAACTGAAATAAGCCTGGCTTATTTGGTAAACATGTTTTATGAAACAGGCCTCGGGGCATTAAAAGTGATCATATTTTCTCTATTGCATCGTATTGCATCGAATCGCATTATGTTGAATCGAATCGAAATCGGATTGCACTGCATTGTAACAGAGGTGAATAGTATCGCATCGGTAGCTGCTTCATATGTATCTTTAATGTATCTTTAATGTATCATATCGTTGGCTATGCATCGAGTCATGAGATACACATCCCTAATATATATATATAAAACATTACAATATAACATTTCTGGAATCTATATAACCTACCAGTCAAAAGTTTTTGAACAGTAAGATTTTTAATGTTTTATAAAGAAGTCTCTTCTGCTCACCAAGCCTGCATTTATTTGATCCAAAGTACGGCAAAAGCAGTAATGTTGTGAAATATTTTTACTATTTAAAATAACTGCTTTCTATTTGAATATATTTTAAAATCTAATGTATTTCTGTGATCAAAGCTGAATTTTCAGCATCATTACTCCAGTCTTCAGTGTCACATGATCCTTCAGAAATCATTCTAATATGCTGATTTGCTGCTCAAGAAACCTTTTTAATTATTATTATTATCGATATTCAAAACAGTTGAGTACATTGTTTTCAGGATCCTTTGATGAATAGAAGGATCCAAAGATCAGCATTTATGTGAAATAAAAAGCTTTTGTAACATTATACACTATACCATTCAAAAGCTTGCTTAGTATAATTTTTATTTTTCGGAAAAGAAATGATAGAAATTAATACTTTTATTTAGAAAGGATTCTTTCAATTGATCAAAAGTGATGATAAAGACATTTATAATGTTACAAAAGATTTATATTTCAGATAAATGCTGTTCTTCTTTCTATTCATCAAAGAAACCTGAAAAAATTCTACTAGCTGTTTTCAACATCATCATAATAATAAATGTTTTTTTGAGCAGCAAATCAGAATATCAGACATTAATGATTTCTGAAGGATCGTGTGACTGGAGTAATGATGATAAAAAGGTAGCTTTGAAATCACAATAAATTACATTTTAAAATATATTCAAATAGAAAACAGCTATTTTAAATAGTAAAAATATTTCAAAATTGTACTGTTTTGCTGTACTTTGGATCAAATAAATGCAGGCTTGGTGAGCAGAAGAGACTTCTTTATAAAACATTAACAATTTTACTGTTCAAAGACTTTTGACTGGTAGTGTATAGGCAACTTAATTTTTTCTCTAATTTCTAGATTTTAATTGGCTTAGAAATCAGATACACTGCTGGACAATAATCAATAATAATGATTTATTAATGTTTATATACTACAAACACTTTATCACGTAATAAGGCAGAACAGTTTCTATACTGTAATAAATGCTTTGTCAATTAGCACTGCACTGTTCATATACTTTATTTACTAAAATACAGCTAAAATTATAAAGTTATTTTTTACTGATGCAAATACAATCAGTAGACAATAAAAGTTGCAGGTAAAATGTAAGAAGTAAAAATAATGTTTTAATACAGAGGTTACATTTACTCTATGATTACTCAAAGCAAATACAAAAAATAGCTAAGTAAAAGTGAAAACTAATAAGAGGGACCTCTCTCCTTATTGACTTACAAGTAGGGATGGGTAAAAGGTTTTAATGGCATTACTACTCTTACAATGCTGCTTATACAATATACTTTTACAGTATGCTTATCAGATCTTTAAAAAATTAAGAACAAAATTAACATGACTTTGTGATCTGACAATGTAAAATAAATAATTCATAGCAAAAGAAATGCACCAGTGTGAAGGCACTTTTAATGTTTAAGACTTATGTGTATAGTTTTAACACTTTCAAAAATAACTATAATACTAAGCTAACCAAGCAAAATGTCATCAAACAATCTTTTAAGTCAATAATGCAATAAGAACAAATAAAACAGTACAAACAAAATAAAAACAATACAATAAAACAAACATACAAATGAAGTAAACAATGCTTTAAGTTTTTCAGTAAGGTCTAACAGCAGCATTCAGGTAAATAACAGGAAACTGAATGATTGAATCAAATGTAAAATCAGCAAAATCATGTGGAATTCAGCTTCTTGATCAGTTTCAGTTCTGGTCACGTTATCACTGTCTGATTTACTCTGAGATCTACGATGTTATGTTTGGACTTTAAGAGAAGAACAAAAGCTCTGTGAAGGAAAGGTAGACGGAATGCAGCACGATAATCACTTTACCTCAAATATCTTCTTTTCATTATCATTGGAAGCCAAACTCAAATATCGAAAATAAAATTAGATTAATCGCACAGCCCTAAAGAGATCTCTCTTCTGCACTGTGAATAGCAAAGACGCATAATAATGTCTTCATATTATATAGAGACACCATTCACAAGATAATGTTTACGTAACCATAATAAATGGTCATTTTATTAAATAAAGTGTATTTTCTTAATTTCTCCAGTACCCAGAGCAGATTCTACCTGGTTCTGGAACCCATCCCTACTTACGAGCAAAGGAGGATCGGTTGCAATGCTACAGTACATTTTGCATCTGGATTTTCTAAATACATCATAAATGGAAGAATATCTACTTGATTTAAAAACAACAATGAAGAACAGGATAAAAATAACTGTCAGTTCAAAAGTTACAGACACTTCTTCAGCTTCTAGAATAAAAACGTAAAAATGTAAAAAAAAAAAAAAAAAACTACTTTCCTTCATAAAAAGGGTAAACAAACTACAAGTGATGAATGAAACTCATAAAACACAATGATATAATTAAAATCATGAAGTAAAATGACAAGAATAAACTTTTGGATATTGTTCATTGAGGAGGAACTCCATCTTTGAGTTGATCTGAATCTGACAGATGAAACTGTAAGGTTTCTCTCCAGTGTGGATCCTCTGGAGCCGCTTCAAATCTTCAGCTGTAATAAAAGTCTTCTCACACTCAAAGCACATATGGTCTCTCTCACTGAAGGTGTGATTGTTGTGGGAGGAGCATCACTGAAGGTAATACTGTTGTGGGAGGAGCTTCACTGAAGGTATGATTTGTTGTAGGAGGAGCTTCACTGAAGGTGATACTGTTGTGGGAGGAGCTTCGGTGAAGGTGTGATTGTTGTGGGAGGAGCTTCGGTGAAGGTGTGATTGTTGTGGGAGAAGCTGCAATGTAAACAGCGTTGTGAACTGAGAGGGGATCCATGTTAACTGCATACACTCCTGACTAATAGTTGCATAACGTTATAACTATTATTAACACACAAGTAGTTCTTTAACTGGGCAAATAACCCAGCACACAACAATTTATGCAACTCAAACTATTTGTAATTTGAGCTGCTCGCTAATAATCAGACAGCCTAACAATCATTAAAGGATAGTTCACCCAAAAATGAAAATTCTGTCATCATTTACTCACCCTCATGTCGTTCCAAACCTGTATGCCGGACATAAGTGTTTTTATTGTTTATTCTGATTGGTTAATGTGCAGAGATGTTCTATGCATTGTGCCGTTTCCCGTCTCTCTCTCTCTCTCCCTTTCACTCTGCGCAGTGTTGATTGGACGCAGCTGCAGCTGATTACGTGGATGAGCGAGAGTGGTTAAAAGCTGAGAAAGAAGAGGAGAAGAGGAGAGCTCTGAGCCCTAGCGAGCGCGAGTATTGTACGCGTTGGGCGCGAGCAGAGCAGAGCAGGGAGAGAGCGCGCGCGTGTGGAGAGCGGCGTGCTGACCTCTGCGGTGTTGGTCGTTGCCGTTACTGCCCACCGTCTCCTGCCCCAGACATTCAACGCACCTGCGGTCTTGTGATAGGTGACGGGTTGCTGTCATTCTGAGTAAGAGTCTTTCGTTCCGGTGTTATTAATTTGTGTTTGTTTCGGAAGCCGTAGGGAGGAGGTTGCCATTTACTTTATGATCCCTTGTTATCTCCTGTTTATTGACAGCTAGGGAGTAAGGGGAGAGTATTGTATTTTGTTTGGGTTTTGATTTGTTAGGTAAGTTACTGTCTAATTAATGTTTTAGTTAGTTCTTGTTTTGTTTGTTATTTTGGCCTTGACCCCTCCTGAAGATTCATGCTTCCTGTTATATGATACTTTGTGAATTAAAAGCTTATTATTTGATTTACTCTTGCTCCCTCGTGTTTCTGTGTGTGAGCTGGGACAGGAGAGGGGTGGGTATTGTTGCTCCATTATCTTCATTTTAAATTACTTGTTCGCTATCCCCAACCCTAGACTGGGGAGAACGTAACAATATTTTATTAACTGATTATATTGTAGTCAGTCTAAATGTTGCCAATTTAGTCATGTTGTCACTAGATTTTGTGACTTTCTCACCCCTTTTGAGACTTTTTTCAAAATTCAAAAGCCCATCAATTTCAATTTCTTGGACAAACCTTATTTAGATTCCAAGACTTTATATAGATCAGTGATCAGTGAATTATGACCTCCATCTAACAACATATAGCAATTGTTTTAGTTACTTTCAATTGAAAGCAGTTGGCAACACTGGCCAGTGTTTTTTTTTCTTTCGTATTTTGATGGTTTAAGTGAAATGTGGGGTCATAAAAAATCCACACATCACTTTTGGCCACTGTTGTGTTTGGTGGGGTTAGTGTCACAATATGTAAGACCCTGCTTACTGTGTCATAACAGATGAATTGCTGCTTTTTTCCAATTTTCCAGGCA
>NW_015551104.1:15029-15358 GCF_001515605.1 Sinocyclocheilus anshuiensis
ACCCTAGACTGGGGAGAACGTAAGAATATTGATTTACCTTTTGTAAGACATGATTGTGTTAGAAAGGCTGTATGTGCAAAAACAAGAGAGTACCAACAAAATATTATTAACTGATTATATTGTAGTCAGTCTAAATGTTGCCAATTTAGTCATGTTGTCACTAGATTTTGTGACTTTCTCACCCCTTTTGAGACTTTTTTCAAAAGCCTAGCAACCATCAATTTCAATTTCTTGGACAAACCTTATTTAGATTCCAAGACTATTTATATAGATCAGTGAACTCACTATTATGACCTCCATCTAACAACATATAACAATTGTTGTAGCTA
>NW_015551104.1:15433-16517 GCF_001515605.1 Sinocyclocheilus anshuiensis
TGAATATAATTGCTAGGGATTCTAGATAATCCTATCACCTTAACATTTGGTTGTTTCCACCTGAAAGACTACCAAAGATGTGGGAACGGAAGGCTATCACTTTCATTGTTATCCGCAATTTACATTTAAGACGAAACTTCATTTACATGCGGGAAGATGAAGCGGGAAGATGAACGTAATAGAGTATAAAATGCTTGAGCTTAGGATTTTCGTAGTTCATTCTGACTCTTTGTACTTTGTCACTGCTATGCTGCAATAAACATCTTCATCGTCTTCATCATTTTTCTTACATTGGCGAGCCACCCAGTGCAGGAATTTCCAAAAAAGCAGGAAAAAAGGTAAGAAAAGCGGTTTCTTTCTTTTTGCTGGTTTTGTCAGGGAATCCCCGCGTTTAAAAAAATCTAGAAAATAAATTGTAAGGATACAAGAGAATCTATTCAGTATTAGCAGGAGTTCTTAAGCCTATTCGGCACAATTCTGTTTAAAATTCTAACGGAACTGAATTAACCCGACGTAGTGTGGTGGCAGAGCTGTATTGGAATCGTTGTTTCTAAAGTAACTGAAGCAAAGTGCTTAAGTTTAAAGTTTCTAAAGTAACTGAAACTTGTTGTTGGTCTCTTATAATTCTGTAAGATTCTAAAGTAATTGAATCAACCCGACGCAGTGTGGTGGCAGAGTTGTATTAGATCTGTTGTGTCTGAAGTTGTAAAGTTTCTAACGTAATTGAAACTGACTGTGAAGATGTTATAATTCTGATTGAATTCTAAAGTAACTGAATTGATCCGACGTAGTGTGATCACAGAATTATTTCATGATAGTTGTGTTATAGTATAGTGAGTCCGACGTACCGCGACTCTTAAGTTTAAAGCAGTAACCCGAAGCAGTGTGGTTTTTGCCCGACGTACTGTGGCACTGTTAATCTGATAAATATTAGTTTGAGCCTGAGGAACTGTGGCTAGAAAGAGGCTGTTTGAGAAAATATAACAAAAAAAAGACCCGATGTACTGTGGTTTTGTCCGATGTACTGTGACAAACATTGTTATATATATTTTTATTTATCAGTTACAGAAGTTGAAGCTGTTAT
>NW_015551104.1:16633-17380 GCF_001515605.1 Sinocyclocheilus anshuiensis
GTAAACTGTTTTAAAAATATAACATAAAACCCGAAGTAGTGTGGTTGTGTCCGACGTACTGTGAAAGTGTTAAATTTTTAACAGTTTAGTGTAAAAAGGTTTAGAAGCCCGATGTAGTGTGAATGTTTAATTCATTTGCGGCCAAAGCACAGGAGCTGTGAATAATTAGACTAACCGGTATCTTAAAGTAACTAGATAATGTTCAGTCAGTGGAGGAAAAGAAGCCTATTGAATTGATGAACACAATTCAATAAGATTGTGAAAATGGCAGAGTTGATAGTTAAATACATCGCTAAGCACGGCTCAGTGGGAATGTTTGATGGGATAGAGAAGGCAGATGACCCTTACGAGTGGGCCATGTCTCAATTCAAAAATTGTCCCAAAATGCCTAAAAACAAAGAGGGAAAAGTTGCTAATGCACTTCAAGCTCTTTTTGCCTCATACAAGGTAACTAAGAAAAGATTAGAAGAAATTAAAACTGAAAACAAGTTGCTAAATTGTCAAGCTAAATTCTATGTCATGTCATTGAGAAATTGCGAGGCTGAAGAGATTATTTTGAAGGAACAGATAGTGAAATTGAGAAAAGAAATTTCAAAGTCTGAAACAGAGATGGAAACATTTAGATGTTTGTATGAAGGGACAGCTAGACAGTTGGTAAATGTTCAATCCAATTCTGAATATGAGGAGAAGAACCGCAAAGAAGCCATTAGCCGACATAATTCCTCAGATGATTCTGTGAGATTCCCA
>NW_015551104.1:18156-25853 GCF_001515605.1 Sinocyclocheilus anshuiensis
AGCAGACAAAGGTGCAAGGAGAGAAGCTGTACTTAGACTTGCTGGGACTAATTTGGTTAACTTGAGAAAGATAACTGAGGTGACAATGGAAATTGGAGAACACCCTCTAGCATTTGCATCCAGGTTGTGGGGAATGTTTAGCTGTTACAGTGGTTTGCCCAATGCAACTAAACAAAATCTCATGTTTAAGTCTGCATTAATTGGACGGAGTAGTTCACACATGCGAGAAGCCATTGCTCTGCATGTAGATGTAAATACACCATACGAGCAAATCATTTCCAAAATGACACAGCATTTCAATGCAAGAAGTCAAATGAAAGCTGCAGAATCTAGACATCAAGTTGCTGCAATCGGCAGGAGAGAATGTTCTAGATTATCTAACGGATTTCATCAGAGACCAAAGAGATTAGAGTAAATTCAGAAGGTGTTACTCTCTGTTTTGCATGTGGAAAAGCTGATCACATTGCTAGACATTGTCAAGACAACGAGAGACCTCATCAAAGCTTTGTCTGTTATGCATGTGGAAAGGATGGTCACATAGCAAGGCATTGTTTAGAAAAAGTTAGGAAAGATCAGGAAGTTGTTTGTTTTGCATGTGGAAGTTTGGGACACAAGGCAAGACAGTGTCACTTTTCACACAAAAGAAGGATGAGCTATCGTGATTTGCTTAAGAAGATAGGCAGTTTAGAAACCCAGTTGGCACTGTTGAAAGGAAATAAGGAAGAAGCCATTCACACCTTGCCAGACACAGCACTGCATGAACAACATGACTGTAGCTCAGTCACAAGCAGATGCTGATGTGAATTGTAGGAATAGTTTTATGATAGTAAACATATTTTCTAAAATATAATACTATCAAAAGGGGGGTGATTCTTTATCATTTTTGGGAAATGTGTTAATGGCATTAATATTTAAATTTAATTAATGAGAAATGATTGAATTGCATTCTGTGATTAGTTGTATGTGTTCTATGGTGAAACGTCAAATTGCAGATAGTTCAATGATCAATATTGGGCGCTCCCGTTGGTTGTGATGGTTCTTGATTACCTCTTCCAAACCCTAGAAACATTTTCCAAATTTAAACAAACCCTGTGATAATAAAAAACCCTGTGATAATTTTGCTCAAATGAAACGGAGTTGTAACCAGTGTGCATGAGGTGTATACCCAAAGACGGGTAAGATTCTCCTTTGGCCAGAGGTGGGCGACCTAAGGCAGGGCTACACCGCCACTGGGCACCTGCCCTGGAAGGGAGGTGTAATCTGTGTAAGGGAGTGGATGTGATGCTTCTTTTGGGTCAAGAGCATCAAAGAGGGGACTGTAAGAAATTATAGTCTGCCTTGACCAAACTTCCACTCCAATTAAACTATTCTCCTTTGTCTACAAAGAGCTTAATTATCATAGAGATAATTCTTTCAATAATATGTAAATAGTATCTCCTGAACGTTACTTCGTCAATCGTCACCTATAGCGTGGGAGCGGCAGTAGGCCATCAAGAACCATCTGCTGACCAAAAGGGTACTTGAATATAAAATAAGGAAGAAGCCATTCACACCTTGCCAGACACAGCACTGCATGAACAACATGACTGTAGCTCAGTCACAAGCAGATGCTGATGTGAATTGTAGGAATAGTTTTATGATAGTATTATATTTTAGAAAATGTGTTTACTATCAAAAGGGGGGTGATTCTTTATTATTTTTGGGAAATGTGTTAATGGCATTAATATTTAAATTTAATTAATGAGAAATTATTTAATTGCATTCTGTGATTAAATTTCTGTAGCTTTGGTTTTGAATGTGAAAAGATTCTTGTTGGGGGAAAGGGGGGGAACCTCTTCTTTTTTTATCTCGTTTCAGGTATAAGCATCGAGATGTTTGTTTGAAATGTGTACCCTCCTGGAGAAAGATGATCCGGTCATCTGAAGGACAAGAAGGCCAGCAAAACCAGTGGAGCCAGGGGACTTCCAGAAGAAATTGAACTTCACAAGCTGCAACAACAGCTAGAAGGACTTTTCCAAATAGAAATGAATGGACAATGGAAAAGAGAAACAAAGAATTTCATTTACATGTGGGAAGATGAAGCGGGAAGATGAACGTAATAGAGTATAAAATGCTTGAGCTTAGGATTTTGGTAGTTCATTCTGACTCCGTTGAACCCAAGGTACTACATGTACTTTGTCACTGTTATGCTGCAATAAACATCTTCATCGAGATCTTCATCGTCCTCATCATTTTTCTTACACTAGGCTTTTGAAAAAAGTCTCAAAAGGGGTGAGGAAGTCACTAAATCTAGTGACAAAATCACTAAATTGGCAAACATTTACACTGACTACAATATAATCAGTTATTAATATTTTGTTGGTCCTCTCGTTTTTGCATGTGTTCATAATTTCTTTGTGTGACAGCATGGTCATTTGAACTCATGTTCATGTCATTGATCCAACTGTAAACGAGGAGACATACCAATAGAAAACTATTTCAAAGCATCAGTAATAATTTGTGATAACGTTGCACAATGCAAAGCACTTTAAAAAATACATTGAAATATTAAATAGCGTCTTAATGAAATGATTGTATTGTAGTTACATTAAATGGTTGGTGTTGTGCTGCTGTGGCTTCACATGATCAGACTCACTATTGGCTGTTTCAGAGGTCGAGGGCAGTCATTTTGGGTTGACATCATTGTAGTCTTTAGTTCACAACACTTAAGTGTCACCTCAGTCAACACTTAAGAATCAGTCTTAGACTTTACTGAAAGTTGCTTTTAGCTTCTTTATAAAAGTATCCTACTGTTAGAAAAGTTCTACTTTTACTTATGAATTTTGACACTTAAGTCAAAGCTTAAAACTATACTTAAGAGCATTTCTGAGACGTTTTATGCATACGGGCCCAGATCAAAAGAGCCATTCATTTTCAAATTTCGACATCACTTGTAATGATTTTAAAAAGCACATGTAGTAATGGCTGAAACTGAGCTTTTTGAAACTCTGAATCAGTTGAACCATTACATCGCAAAATGACATTGTCTACTGAATGCACACATGTGGACACACACCGACCACATGGACACAATGCAAGTGACAAAACTCCATTTAGGTTTATCTGTGAGTGTGATGCTTTGAAAAAACAACCATTGTGTGGAGCACCCCAGAATAACTATGAATACATTTACACTGACTACAATATAATCAGTTATTAATATTTTGTTGGTCCTCTCGTTTTTGCATGTGTTCATAATTTCTTTGTGTGACAGCATGGTCATTTGAACTCATGTTCATGTCATTGATCCAACTGTAAACGAGGAGACATACCAATAGAAAACTATTTCAAAGCATCAGTAATAATTTGTGATAACGTTGCACAATGCAAAGCACTTTAAAAAATACATTGAAATATTAAATAGCGTCTTAATGAAATGATTGTATTGTAGTTACATTAAATGGTTGGTGTTGTGCTGCTGTGGCTTCACATGATCAGACTCACTATTGGCTGTTTCAGAGGTCGAGGGCAGTCATTTTGGGTTGACATCATTGTAGTCTTTAGTTCACAACACTTAAGTGTCACCTCATCATTGCATACTCTGGTTTGATTTGGGATGTAACTTTAAAACTGCCGTTTGTGTTTGTATCTTTCTAATTATGTGCCAATGCATGATGCTATGTTGTATGTGTTCTGTGGTGAAACGTCAATTAGACTTTACTGAAAGATGCTTTTAGCTTCTTTATAAAAGTATCCTACTGTTAGAAAAGTTCTACTTTTACTTATGAATTTTGACACTTAAGTCAAAGCTTAAAACTATACTTAAGAGCATTTCTGAGACGTTTTATGCATACGGGCCCAGATCAAAAGAGCCATTCATTTTCAAATTTCGACATCACTTGTAATGATTTTAAAAAGCACATGTAGTAATGGCTGAAACTGAGCTTTTTGAAACTCTGAATCAGTTGAACCATTACATCGCAAAATGATTCACTGTTTCGAAGTGCTCCAATTGGATTGCGTATTGCGAATCATATGATGCGGGTTTGTAAATCTTTTTTCTGATTTCTTTTTATATTATTATTTAATAGTACAAAACTTCAAATCATTAATACAGTACAGTTATAAAAACAAAACAAAGAAATAAAGTATACACAAATACAAATCCCTTGAGAAAATGAAACATGGTTTTATTACAGTAAATATTTTTGTTGTATAACCACAGTTTTACTACAAATGCCATGGTTAAACTGTGGTTAGTGTAGCAAAACCATGGTTAATTTGTGGTTACCATGGTTTAACTGTAGTAACCATGTTTCTTGGGGTTAGTTTTCATAAGGTATGTGTTGCCAGGTTAACAAAAAAAAATAAAAATAAAATAAAATAAATGTACACCTTATGTCTGTTACCACCAATAAAACGAGCTTAATGCTGCAATTAACAGATCTGAAGTCATCAGCATAATGAATGAGGTGAAAACAGGATCTATTGACACGAAATAAAGAGGATTTTCAGCAGCTGATAATATTGATGAGCCTCAGACTATAAACACTCATTAAACAAGCCATTCAAGTTTATCAGCAGATCTCACTTTTAAAAAAAAAGTGTTTGTGGGTAGAAACTGATTATTTGTACAAGGATATTTTCTGAAAGACTATACAACTGCTCTATTAAAACATTAGGCTATATGATTACTTGCATAACATGATACAGAAAAAATGGCAGGCAATATAAAGACAGACACAACCATTATAATTTTTGCATATAAATCTAAACATTGTTAAAATTCCTGATAACTGCATTCATAGCAATTAAGAACATTAACACATCTTTTTGGTATGTCCAGAGTTTGAAAAGATGGATCTCAAAATCATACAGTCACTGCTTGAAAGCAGTCAAATATGCAGAAGATGCTGGAAAACCAAAGAATGTGCAGGAGCTGGGGGATTTTTCTGAAGAACAGTGCTCAGTTTAACTGTTCAGAACAAACAAGGGACTCATGAACCATGAGATTTTCATGATCCCTCTTATTTTGTTAAAATTATGAACATTTGCATATTCTGCAAGGGGAATGTAAACTTATGTGCACAACTGTAGTTTATTAGGCTTTAAAATCTTTATTGAGAAATTTAAAACAGAATCCCACAAAGTCGACTTAATACTAATGGCTTTCAGATACAGCTAAAATTATAAAGTTATTTTTTACTGATGCAAATACAATCAGCAGACAATAAAAGTTGCAGATAAACTGTAAGTGGTAAAGATCATGTATTAATACAGAGGTAACATTTACTCTATGATCACTCAAAGCAAATACAAAAAATAGCCAATTAAAAGTGCTTTCTCCAGTACCAAAAGCACCTGGTTCTGGAACCCATCCCTACTTACGAGCAAAGGAGGATCGGTTGCAATGCTACAGTATCTTGCATTTGGATTTTCTAAATACATCATAAATGGAAGAATCTCTACTTGATTTAAGAACAACAACAGTGAAGAACAGGATCAAAATAAATGTCAGTTTAAAAGTTACAGATTCTTCTTCAGCTTTCAGAATAAGAACGTTTTGCACATGTAAAAAAAAAAAAACTACTTTCCTTCATAAAAAGGGTAAACTACAAGTGATGAATGAAACTCATAAAACACAATGATCATTAAAATCATGAAGTAAAATGACAAGAATAAAAGTCTTAGATATTGTTCTTTGGGGAGGAACTCCATCTTTGAGTTGATCTGAATCTGACAGATGAAACTGTAAGGTTTCTCTCCAGCGTGGATCCTTTGGAGCTGCTTCAAATCTTCAGCTGTAATAAAAGTCTTCTCACACTCAAAGCACATATGATCTCTCACACCAGTGTGTATCTTCTGATGAACTTTTAAACTCTGCAGTTGTGAAAAACTCTTTCCACACAAAGAACAAGAATGTGGTTTCTGTTTCTCCTTCGTATGAACTTTCAGGTGATTCTTCAAGCTTGAAGCCCACAAACATGTTACAGTTGAAACTTCTGGTCTTGAAGATGAACTTTGTTCATGGGGACTTAAGATGATGTTTCTTTGTTAGGACAGATCTATACAGACGAGATTTTATTGCTTGACGCATTATTGTGTCACGTTTGGTGAGGATGAGGCGTCAGTCCTGAAAGTGCTGGATCTGAAGATGATCTACTGACTGTGAATCTTTTTGTTATGCTTGCGTAGAGAAGATGAATGACGGAAACTCTTCCCGCATACAGTGCAGTGATACGGTTTCTCTCCAGTGGTCTCCAGTGTGAATCCTCTCGTGTGTTTTCAGACTTGCTAACTGACTGAATCTCTTGTCGCAGTGTGAACACTTGTAAGGTTTCTCTCCAGTGTGGATCCTCTCGTGCCGTTGTAATTCTGCAGCTGTAATAAAAGTCTTCTCACACTCAAAGCACATATGATCTCTCACACCAGTGTGTATCTTCTGATGTAGTTTTAAATTCTGCAGATGTGAAAAACTCTTTCCACACAAAGAACATGAATGTGGTTTCTCCTTCGTATGAACTTTCAGGTGATACTTCAGGTTTGAAGCCCACAAAAATGTTTTTCCACATTGATAACATTCATACAGTTTCTCTCTCATGTGGATGTTCATGTGCATCTTAAGGTTTGCTGATTGTTTGAAACTCTTCTCACACTGATCACATGTGTATGGTTTCTCTCCAGTGTGGATCATCATGTGAATCTCGAGATTCTGTTTGCATTTCAATTTCTTTCCACACTGAGTGCAGGTGAAAGATTTCTTGTCTCTGCTTTTCTTTAAATCTTTCTCTTTGGTTTGAGAGCGACTCAAAGGTTTTTCTCCAGTTTTGACGTGATGTTTCTCTTCTTCATTCAGTTCTTCATTCTCCTCGTTTTCTTCAATCGACTCTGAAATTAAAGTAAAAACATAATTTTTAGCAAATCACAGAGAGAAATGTGCAAAGTAGACACTTGCTATACAAAATATTTTGATCATTTTATAAATGATATGTCCCTGAATCTTTTCTGGAGTGAGGTACATTGTTCTTCCAGTTATACTTAATAATTATTATTAAACATTTTAAAACATTAGACACAAAACCCATGTTTCTATAGTGAGAACCCTTACTATTTGCTGCTTCAACTAAATTATTGCACAGCTTTATATATCTTTCCTATCACAATAAATCAAAATCTGACAAACTGTTTGATGCTTTACAACCTTAATGTTCATCATCACTGAAGAATCAAGAATAAACACCAACCTGTTTGTTCTTCAGTGTGTTTCATTCTGCAGGGTTCTGGATCTCTCATGTTCTCTCTGTCCTTCAATAAACTCTGTCTCTGCAGATTTCACTTCTTCCTGATGCTTTGATGCTCGTCTTCACTTGTAGACTGATGGGAATATTCCAGCATTTATTGATGAACTGCAGTGGGAGGAGCTTCACTGAAGGTGTTATTGTTGTGGGAGGAGCTTCACTGAAGGTGTGCTTGTTGTGGGAGGAGCTTAACTGAAGGTGATACTGTTGTGGGAGGAGCTTCATTGAAGGTGTTATTGTTGTGGGAGGAGCTTCGGTGAAGGTGTGATTGTTGTGGGAGGAGCTTCACTGAAGGTGATACTGTTGTGGGAGGAGCTTCAGTGAAGGTGTGATTGTTGTGGGAGGAGCTTCACTGAAGGTGATACTGTTGTGGGAGGAGCTTAACTGAAGGTGTGCTTGTTGTGGGAGGAGCTTCACTGA
>NW_015551104.1:26061-27144 GCF_001515605.1 Sinocyclocheilus anshuiensis
TATGCAACTCAAACTATTTGTAATTTGAGCTGCTAGCTAATAACCAGGCAGCCTAACAGTCATTAAAGGTTAGTTCACCCAAAAATTAAAATTCTGTCATCATTTACTCACCCTCATGTCCTTCCAAACCTGTATGAGTTGCTTTCTTATATTGAACATACAAGATATCTTGAAGATTGCTGGTAAATAATCAAACAGTTGGTGGTTCCCATTGACTTTCATAGTAGGAAAAGAAATACTATGGAAGTCAATGGGAACTCTTTGATTACCAGCAATCTGACTAGAGTTTTTGCTACAAAATGATGTGAAAATCACCCTGTTCACTCATTCACAGAAAACAATATATTGATTTACCTTTTGTAAGACATGATTGTGTTAGAAAGGTTGTATGTGAAGGAGAAACAATGGCCAAGAATATCTCGTGATTCACACCTGAGAGACAAAGGGCCTCCCCTAATGGGCCATCATCATTCAGTGGTTTAGTGCAGACTATACGCAGGTATACTCATATTACTTTTTATATAGTACTGTATTATATTATGTACAGCATGAAAACATTCTTATATTGCACAACATTTAGATGCAATGAATCATATTTCAAAATGTTTCATTGGTTTTCAAACATTTTATTCTCGAATTATAGTTTGGGAAAAGTCTGATTAGTAAAATGCGTTCAAGTTTATGTCATAATAACATGTTAAATAATTTAAGTAAGCAAAAGCATTGTTTGATTTTGGCATTGGTGGGAACATAACGGCAGACAACAGACATTTATTTGTTGATCAAAATTATTGCAAGGGACAATTTAGTAGTGGCTGATATTGTTAGGATCATGTCAGAGCACCTCTTAGTTTACGCAAGCGCCGGAAGTGATCTCTCACGCGTATACGTCACTCGTTGTTTATACAGTGCACAGTCATTGTAGGTGCGACGGCTAATCAAAATGGTACTTACTTGCGCTTATCCGGATTGTTCAAACCGACTTAAAACTAAAAGATTACGTGTTACATGTTTTTTTTACTCTCATAGATTTTGTTACCATTGCCATGCATTATACGACTGATAGACTGCAACGGTTAAAGT
>NW_015551104.1:27166-30971 GCF_001515605.1 Sinocyclocheilus anshuiensis
CTACATCTTGAATGCCCTGGGGGTAAGCAGATAAACATCAAATTTTAATTTTTGGGTGAACTATCCCTTTAATGAGTTAATCCAAATTTAACAAAAAGCTTATGGATGTAATTATAGTATAAGTCTTTAAATTATAATAAAGTTGCTGTTTTTGTCAGTCTTCTGAGGAAGATTTATTCACCTGTTTTGAGACATTTTTCCTCAGATTTTTAAATGTTTCCTCTCAGAAATGCTCTTAAGAATAGTCTTAAGCTTTGACTTGAGTGTCAAAAAATTCTTAGTAAAAAGTAGGAAAAAGTCTCAAAAGGGGTGAGGAAGTCACAAAATCTAGTGACAAAATCACTAAATTGGCAACATTTACACTGACTACAATATAATCAGTTATTAATATTTTGTTGGTCCTCTCTTGTTTTTGCATGTGTTCATAATTTCTTTGTGTGACAGCATGGCCAAAAATTATGACCACACAATTTGGCATGTTTCATTGCATTATTATCATGAATAAAACAGTTGACCTTTGCACAATGCAAAGCATTTAAAAAAATACATTGTAATATTAAATAGCATCTTAATGAAATGATTGTATTGTAGTTACATTAAATGATTGGTGTTGTGCTGCTGTGACTTCACATTATCAGACTCACTATTGGCTGTTTCAGAGGTCGAGGGCAGCCATTTTGGGTTGACATCATTGTAGTCTTTAGTTCACAACACTTAAGTGTCACCTCAGTCAACACTTAAGAATCAGTCTTAGACTTTACTGAAAGTTGCTTTTAGCTTCTTTATAACGGTCTCCTACTCTTAGACAAGTCCTACTTTCTACTAAGAATTTTTTGACACTTAAGTCAAAGCTTAAAACTATTCTTAAGAGCATTTCTGAGACGTTTTATGCATACGAGCCCAGATCAAAAGAGCCATTCATTTTCAAATTTTGACATCACTTGTAATGATTTTAAAAAGCACATGTAGTAATGGCTGAAACTGAGCTTTTTGAAACTCTGAATCAGTTGAACCATTACATCGTAAAATGATTCACTGTTTCGAAGTGCTCCAATTGGATTGCGTATTGCGAATCATATGATGCGGGTTTGTAAATCTTTTTTTCTGATTTCTTTTTATATTATTATTTAATAGTACAAAACTTCAAATCATTAATACAGTAGTTATAAAAACAAAACAAAGAAATAAAGTATACACAAATACAAATCCCTTGAGAAAATGAACCATGGTTTTATTACAGTAAAAGTTTTTTTTTTTTTTTTGTATAACCACAGTTTTACTACAAATACCATGGTTAAACTGTTGTTAGTGTAGCAAAACCATGGTTAATTTGTGGTTACCATGGTTCAACTGTAGTAACCATGCTTCTTGTGGTTAGTTTTCATAAGGTATGTGTTGCCAAGTTAACAAAAAAAAAAGAAAAAGAAAGAAAAATAAATAAATGTACACCTTATGTCTGTTAACACCAATAAAACGAGCTTAATGCTGCAATTAACAGATCTGAACACATCAGCATAATGAATGAGGTGAAAACAGGATCTATTCACATGAAATAAAGAGGATTTTCAGCAGCTGATAATATTGATGAGCCTCAGACTATAAACACTCATTAAACAAGCCATCCAGGTTTATCAGCAGATCTCACTTTTTTAAAAAAGTGTTTGTGGGAAGAAATTGATTATTTGTGCAAGGATATTTTCTGAAAGACTATACAACTGCTCTATAAAACATTAGGCTATATGATTACTTGCATAACGTGATACAGAAAAAATGTCAGGCAATATAAAGACAGACACAACCATTATAATTTTTGCATATGAATCTAAACATTGTTAAAATTCCTGATAACTGCATTCATAGTGTAGGGGTTGGTAAAAATGAATGTGCTTAAAATGCATATGTCTATATGGGTAGAAAAAAAAACACCTCTTAAAATTGTGGGTGGTATTTGTGCCTTAAAAACATTAATTATGTTATATAAATTGGTGTAAATTCATCATCTTAATTTTCATTAATCAGTTCACTGAGTGGAAAAGAATGCTTTGTCGCTGTTATGCTTGCTGCCTGAAGAGGGCGCTTAATGCTATTGTTTCAAGGTAATGCAGCGGGCGAGTCAGAATCAATTAAATATTGCCGAAGACTGCAGCCAGTACTCCTCTGTCTTACAGCGTTTCTTTTCATTATATTACAGTGCTGGCCAGAGTTGTACATCTAATTTACCCACTCAGGCGTCCCAGACTTGAGGCGGGTAACAACTTGGGGGCTCGTCCGGGATCAGCGCCACCTGGTGGTCGGGTGCTGATCAGTAAAGAACCACAGTGGTTGAACGTCTTTCATCCCAGACCAGTGAGTTGAACGGCAGACACCAGCAGTCCAGTCATGGCTACTCTTCGAGATTCATATGTATCTATATTCAGACTGAGGTATTTATGTATGGTTTAATGATGCAGATGGACAGTCAGTCATGTGTGGACAGTCAGACCGCTTTTCAGCAGTGACTGTATGATCTTGAGATCCATCTTTTCACTCTGAGGACAATTGAGGGACTCATACATAACAATTACAGCTTATTCAAGACAGTACTAAATAAAAAATAACATGAGATTTTCATGATCCCTCTTATTTTGTTAAAATTATGAATATTTTGAATATTCTGCAAGGGGTATGTAAACTTATGTGCACAACTGTAATTTATTAGGCTTTTAAAATCTTTATTGAGAAATTTAAAACAGAATCCCACAAAGCAGACTTAATACTAATGGCTTTCAGATACAGCCAAAATTATAAAGTTATTTTTTACTGATGCAAATACAATCAGAAGTCAATAAAAGTTGCAGATAAACTGTAAGCAGTAAAGATCATGTATTAATACAGAGGTAACATTTACTCTATGATCACTCAAAGCAAATACAAAAAATAGCCAATTAAAAGTGCTTTCTCCAGTACCAAAAGCACCTGGTTCTGGAACCCATCCCTACTTACGAGCAAAGGAGGATCGGTTGCAATGCTACAGTACATCTTGCATTTGGATTTTCTAAATACATCATAAATGGAAGAATATCTACTTGATTTAAAAACAACAATGAAGAACAGGATAAAAATAAATGTCAGTTTAAAAGTTACAGATTCTTCTTCAGCTTCCAGAATAAGAACGTTTCGCACATGTAAAAAAAAAAAAAACGACTTTCCTTCATAAAAAGGGTAAACAAAAGTGATGAATGAAACTCATAAAACACAATGATATAATTAAAATCATGAAGTAAAATGACAAGAATAAAACTTTTAGATATTGTTCTTTGGGGAGGAACTCCATCTTTGAGTTGATCTGAATCTGACAGATGAAACTGTAAGGTTTCTCTCCAGTGTGGATCCTCTGGAGCCGCTTCAAATCTTCAGCTGTAATAAAAGTCTTCTCACACTCAAAGCACATATGGTCTCTCACACCAGTGTGTATCTTCTGATGAACTTTTAAACTCTGCAGTTGTGAAAAACTTTCCACACAAAGAGCATGAATGTGGTTTCTGTTTCTCCTTCGTATGAACTTTCAGGTGATTCTTCAAGCATGAAGCCCACAAACATGTTACAGTTGAAACTTCTGGTCTTGAAGATGAACTTTGTTCATGGGGACTTAAGATGATGTTTCTTTGTTAGGACAGATTTATACAGAAGATGCTTTATTTCTTGACACATTATTGTGTCATGTTTGGTGAGGACGCAACGTCAGACCTAGTGATGGAACGGTTCGCGGAAAAAAATCTAACCATACGGTTCTCCACACACGGTTCGGCATGCACTAGGACCGCGG
>NW_015551104.1:31173-36566 GCF_001515605.1 Sinocyclocheilus anshuiensis
GGTTTCTCTCCAGTGTGGATCCTCTCGTGTGATTTCAGATGTACTGACTGACTGAATCTCTCGTCGCAGTGTGAACACTTGTAAGGTTTCTCTCCAGTGTGAATCCTCTCGTGCAGTTTCAATACTTTAGCTGTAATAAAAGTCTTATCACACTCAAAGCACATATAATCTCTCACACCAGTGTGTATCTTCTGATGTAGTTTTAAACTTTGCAGATGTGAAAAACTCTTTCCACACAAAGAGCATGAATGTGGTTTCTCCTTCGTATGAACTTTCAGGTGATTCTTCAGGCTTAAAGCCCACAAAAATGTTTTTCCACACTGATCACATTCATGCAGTTTCTCTCCAGTGTGGATGATCATGTGTTTCTTAAGGTTTGCTGATTCTGTGAATCTCTTCTCACACTGATCACAAGTGAATGGTTTCTCTCCAGTGTGGATCATCATGTGAACATTGAGACTCTGTTTGCGTTTCAAACTCTTTCCACACTGAGTGCAGGTAAAGGATTTCTTGTCTCTTCTTTTCTTTAAATCTTTCTCTTTGGTTTGAGAGCGACTCAAAGGTTTTTCTCCAGTTTTGACGTGATGTTTCTCCTCTTCATTCAGTTCTTCATTCTCCTCGTTTTCTTCAATCGACTCTGAAATTAAAGTAAAATACAACATTTTTAGCAAATCACAGAGAGAAATGTGCAAAGTAGACAATTGCTACACAAAATATTTTGATCATTTTTATAAATGATATGTCCCTGAATCTTTTCTGGAGTAAGGTACATTGTTCTTCCAGTTATACTTAATAAGAATAATTATTAAACATTTTAAAACATTACACACAAAACCCATGTTTCTATAGTGAGAACCCTTACTATTTGCTGCTTCAACTATATTATTGCACAGCTCTATATATCTTTCCTATCACAATAAATCAAAATCTGACAAACTGTTTGATGCTTTACAACCTTAATGTCCATAATTACTGAAGAATCAAGAATAAACACCAACCTGTTTGTTCTTCAGTGTGTTTCATTCTGCAGGGTTCTGGATCTCTCATGTTCTCTCTGTCCTTCAATAAACTCTGTCTCTGCAGATTTCACTTCTTCCTGATGCTTTGATGCTCGTCTTCACTTGTAGACTGATGGGAATATTCCAGCATTTATTGATGAACTGCAGTGGGAGGAGCTTCACCTAAGGTGTGATTGTTGTGGGAGGAGCTTCACTGAAGGTAATACTGTTGTGGGAGGAGCTTCACTGAAGGTATGATTTGTTGTGGGAGGAGTTTCACTGAAGGTAATACTGTTGTGGAGGGGATCCATGTTAACTGCATACACTCCTGACTAATGGTTGCATAACGTTATAACTATTATTAACACACAAGTAGTTCTTTAACTGGGCAAATAACCCAGCACACAACAATTTATGCAACTCAAACTATTTGTAATTTGAGCTGCTAGCTAATAACCAGACAGCCTAACAATCATTAAAGGATAGTTCACCCAAAAATTAAAATTCTGTCATCATTTACTCACCCTCATGTCGTTCCAAACCTGTATGAGTTGCTTTCTTATGTTGAACATAAAAGAAGATATTTTGAAGATTGCTGGTAAGGACATTTTTAACCCTCTGGGGTCTGAGGGGTTTTGGGTCCCTGGAAAAGTTTTTACATGCCCAGACATTTGTGCTTTTTCAGTATCTTAAAAAAATATTAATGACTAAAGTCTGATTACACTATAATCAGCACAAACTGGGCTACAATAATATGTAAGCTGCATGAATGTACATATTTGTGTTTTTGAGAAAACTATGTTTAGGTGTGGTTAACTATTTTTTGTCACTGGAAGTCACTGAAATAAGGCCGTACACATACAGAACATTTGTTAACAATTTGAGACTTTTACAATTTGTTACTTTTGAGAACTGGATGTGGACTAGAATTTTGCTACAAATTGATGTGAAAATTGTCCTGTTCACTCATTCACAGAAAACAATATATTGATTTACCTTTTGTAAGACATGATTGTGTTAGAAAGGTTGTATGTGAAGGAGAGACAATGGCCATGAATATTTCGTGATTCACAGCTGAGAGACAAAGGGCCTCCCCTAATGGGCCATCATCATTCAGTGGTTTAGTGAAGACTATATGCAGGTATACTCATATTACTTTTTATATAGTACTGTATTATATTATACACAGCATGAAAACATCCTTGCATTGTACGACATTTAGATGCAATGAATCATATTTCAAAATGTTTCATTGGTTTTCAAACATTTTATTCTTGAATTATAGTTTGGGAAAAGTCTGATTAGTAAAATGCGTTCAAGTTTATGTCATAATAAAATGTTAAATAATTTAAGTAAGCAAAAGCATTGTTTGATTTCGGTATTGGTGGGAACATAACGGCAGACAACAGACATTTATTTGTTTGATCAAAATTATTGCAAGGGACAATTTAGTAGTGGCTGATATTGTTAGGATCATGTCAGAGCACCTCTACTAAAGTCTACGCCCTTGAAAATCATAAGCGATGTCCGGCTTTGGAAACTATAGTTCTCTCTTTAAATATGAAGTGCTCAAACAACAGATTAAAGGGATAGTTCACCCAAAAATGAAAATATGATGTTTATCTGCTTACCCCCAGGGCATCCAAGATGTAGGTGACTTTGTTTCTTCAGTAGAACACATATGATGATTTTTAACTTTAACCGTTGCAGTCTATCATGAGACCGTGTACACACCTCATGCACCGGATGCCGTGCGCGTGCCCAAAGACAGTTGGACATAGTAGTGTATTAGAGGTAAAAAACGATATAAATACTGTTCGGTTTCTGGCACAAACCGATCGTTTCGTGTCTTAGGACATCAATGTGTCGTCACGAGCCGCAGGGTTTAATTTGGATTTGTCTGTGCATGTTTTTTTTACTCTCATAGATTTTGTTACCATTGCCATGCATTATACGACTGACAGACTGCAACGGTTTGAGTTAAAAATCATCATATGTGTTCTACTGAAGAAACAAAGTCACCTACATCTTGAATGCCCTGGGGGTAAGCAGATAAACATAAAATTTTCATTTTTGGGTGAACTATCCCTTTAATGAGTTAATCCAAATTTCACAAAAAGCTTATGGATGTAATTATAATATAAGTCTTTATATTATAATAAAGTTGCTGTTTTTGTCACTCTTCTGAGGAAGATTCATTCACCTGTTTTGGGACATTTTTCCTCAGATTTTTTAAATGTTTATCTGGTCTCCCGTATGTATAAAACTTCTCAGAAATGCTCTGAAGAATAGTCTTAAGCGTTGACTTAAGTGTCAAAAAATTCTTAGTAAAAAGTAGGACTTGTCTAAGAGTAGGAGACCTTTATAAAGAAGCTAAAAGCAACTTTCAGTAAAGTCTAAGACTGATTCTTAAGTGTTGACTGAGGTGACACTTAAGTTGCGTGAACTAAAGACTACAATGATATCAACCCAAAATGGCTGCCCTCGACCTCTGAAACAACCAATAGTGAGCCTGATCATGTGAAGCCACAGCAGCACAACACCAATCATTTAATGTACAGGTGCATCTCAATAAATTAGAATGTCGTGGAAAAGTTCATTTATTTCAGTAATTCAACTCAAATTGTGAAACTCGTGTATTAAATAAATTCAATGCACACAGATGACTGAGGTGACACTTAAGTGTTGTGAACTAAGGACTACAATGATGTCAACCCAAAATGGCTGCCGTCGACCTCTGAATCAGCCAATAGTGAGCCTGCTCATGTGAAGCCACAGCAGCACAACACCAATCATTTAATGTAACTACAATACAATCATTTCATTAAGACGCTATTTAATATTTCAATGTATTTATTTAAATGCTTTGCATTGTGCAAAGTTATCACAAATTATTACTGATGCTTTGAAATTGTTTTCTATTGGTATTTCTCCTCGTTTACAGTTGGATCAATGACGTGAACATGAGTTCCAACAACAGCTCCAACAACTCCAGGAAAGCCCACAATCCTCATAAAAGTGGCTAGTTTTTGCAGCATGGTTTGACGGTCAGTTGGAAAGTAAATGAACTGCCATATAGTAGTGGCCAAAAGAAAAAAAAATGTGTTAATGATTTTGTAAGCATGTTGCATAGTTGCTTAAGAGTCAACTGTTTTATTCATGATAATAATGCAATGAAACATGCCAAATTGTGTGGTCATAATTTTTGGCCATGCTGTCACACAAAGAAATGATGAACACATGCAAAAACAAGAGAGGACCAAAAAAATATTAATAACTGATTATATTGTAGTCAGTGTAAATGTTGCCAATTTAGTGATTTTGTCACTAGATTTTGTGACTTCCTCACCCCTTTTGAGACTTTTTTCAAAAGCCTAGCAACCATCAATTTCAATTTCTTGGACAAACCTTATTTAGATTCCAAGACTATTTATATAGATCAGTGAACTCACCATTATGACCTCCATCTAACAACATATAACAATTGTTGTAGTTACTTTCAATTGAAAACAGTTGGCAACACTGGCCAGTGTTTTTTTTTTCCCTTTCTTATTTTGATGATTTAAGTGAAATGTGGAGTCATAAAAAAAAAAAAAATCCACCACTTTTGGCCACTGTTGTGTGGGGTTACTGTCACAATATTTAAGTGTGTCAAAATTCTAAGAATGACGTAATTTTACTCTTATTCCTAGATTTAATAACAAGGCCCCATTTACGCTAGTGTGTTTTCGTTTTAAAACACATAACTTTTGCAATGGTTACGCCTATCGTTTACACTACTCTGGCGTTTTCGACCCTCGAAAACAGACTTTTGAAAACGCTGCAGACCCCGATTTAGTTAGAAAACTCCGGGGTTGCGTTTCAGTGTAAACGAACCAAAACTGAGACTTTTGAAAACGATGGCGTGGCTGCCCACATTTGCTCTGCATATCCTTGACGGCCGTGTAAACAATAACATCATGCTCATTGTTGTACCCATAGATATGTATGGGTAGTTTCCCCATTGGACCTCTCTAAGCACGTAGACGCATCTGCCATCTAAATAATAGGGAATCTACCTATACATATCTATGGTTGTACCTGCATGAATGGTCACGTGACATGCGTTTTCGGTTGTGTAGTGTAGACGGAGATCATTTCTGAAACGCAGCGGAAACGCCAGTGTAGACCAGGATTGTTTTCATTCTAAAACATTGTTTTAAAATGAAAATGCACTAGTGTAAATGGGGCCTAAGAGTGATTCATAAAGGTTCCTAAGTGTTAAGATTTGGTCTCCGCTCCGAGAGCTGGAAAGGTCTCCTAACCTAGTTAGGAGAAACAAGATGGCAGCAAAGAGGAGGAGACACACACTTACCAACAAAGACATGTCGTATTGGAGTTATATGATGATATTTA
>NW_015551104.1:36707-37745 GCF_001515605.1 Sinocyclocheilus anshuiensis
TCGTTTCAAACCTGTAAGACCTTCGTTCATCTTCGGAACACAAATTAAGATATTTTTGATGAAATCGGAGAGCTATCTGACCCTCCATAGACAGCAACGCAACTGAGATGTTTCCAGGTTCAGAAACGTAGTAAATACATCGGTAAAACAGTCCATGTGACATCAGTGGCTCAACTTCAGTTTTGCGATGCTATGAGAATACTTTTTTTTGCGTTTGTTTGGAAATACATGAGGGTGAGTAATTAAATATCAGAATTTAAATTTTTGGGTGAACTAACCCTTTAATAACTTCTTCCACTCTATAAATCAATGCTCTACCTGCAGAAATGAAAGTAGTAATTACATGTTTTGGCTGGAAAATTGGAAAAATGCAGCAATGCACAGGTGATGATGTGCAGGGTCTTAAATATTGTGACAGTAACCCCACCAAACACAACAGCGGCCAAAAGTGATGTGGATTTTTTTTTTATGACTCCACATTTCACTTAAATCATCAAAATAAGAAAGGGAAAAAAACACTGACCAGTGTTGCCAACTGACCTCTACGGAGCCCGGGAAGTCACCTGTAGGAGAAAAAAAAACAATCCGTGGCGACGGTTTTGCAATCCGTCCCCTCAGTTTATAAACCGTACTCACGAATTCTTAAACTGTTCCCTCAGTTTAACAAATCGTGCTCACGGATTAATAAACCGTACCCACGAATTTCCAATCCGTGCGCTCAGATTTTGTAAACCGTACCTTCGGTTTTTGAATCCGTACCCACAAATTCATAATCCGTGCGCACGCTTTCGCAATCCGTTCCCTCGGGTTTGTAAACTCGTGGATTTGTGGCCCCGCCCCCACCGGCAGATTCAACCACGGTAACCAATGCATAGTATTGTGCTTATTAGGGCCCAAGCCAGAAAGGCGCAGGGCCCTATTGATCCCATTGATCCCCTTATTATTATTATTTATTTATTTTTTTTTCAATCTTCCGGGGCTTTTTGGGGCCCTTAACATACTCAAAAACTCTTGAAAATTTGCACACGCGTTGGACCC
>NW_015551104.1:40821-41292 GCF_001515605.1 Sinocyclocheilus anshuiensis
TATTGTGCTTATTAGGCCCCAAGCCAGAAAGGCGCAGGGCCCTATTGATCCCCTAAGGATTATTATTATTATTATTTATTTATTTTTTTTTCAATCTTCCGGGGCTTTTTGGGGCCCTTAACATACTCAAAAACTCTTGAAAATTTGCACACGCGTTGGAACCTGCGGCCATTAGGACGCCGCAGAGGCTGGGACCTGGGCGTGGTAGAGGGGCTCTACGGCGCCCCCTGGAACACAGTCGGAAAGCTTGATGTATAGCTCACACATACTTGCACGTATTCATATGAAACTCAGTACATATATAGATGTCATTGAGCCGAACAACTTTTGCACTGCATGTCATAGGCTCCGCCCAACAAGAAGGTTGGCTATTCAGGGCTGTGTAAAAAGTGCATGCTCTGGAATTTGATATACTTGCCTGAGGATTTCCAACCGATTGTCACCAAACTCGGTGAACATGATCCCAAGACA
>NW_015551104.1:41995-42702 GCF_001515605.1 Sinocyclocheilus anshuiensis
ACTGCACGCTATGAATCATTAGGTAAGCATTAGTAAATAGTCAGTTCATCCTTTCTAAAGCATTGTCCCAACATTAATAGTCATTAGTAAGCAGTTTATAAATACAGCTATAAATGCCTTGTTCTTGATTTATAAGCATATCTATTACAAAGGAGATTTAAAGGCCCAGTTATCTTCCTAACAGAAAAAAATAAACAAACACAACACAGAGGGAAACATAACTCAGAAATATTTATTTCAAGATGCAAAAAAAAAAGAAAAAAAAGAAACTGTACACTTGATTTTTTTTCTATGAAATTGCAGAGGTTTTTTTCATCAAGTGAACAGTTGTACGGTTTAATTTTTTCAATCTTGAAAAAATATTGTTGTGTTCTGTATCCCTCTGTGTTGTGTTTGATTAACTTTTCTGTTTGGAAGATTAATGTTTAAGTTTTTAATATTAACTGACATTAATACATGCTATATAATTATTGTTCACGTTAATTAATATAGTTAATGTTAATAACTGAAACCTTGTTGTAAAGTCTGTGTGAGGAAGGGGGGAGGTGGGGGGCTGGGTGAGTGTGTGTGTGTGTGTGTGTTGAGAGTGTGGGTGAGAGAAGCGGTGGGTGAGAGAGAGAGAGAGAGAGAGAGACTTTTAAACATCTCTTGAATCACCACAAAAAAAAAAAAAAATCAATAATTTTTTTTTGTTGTTGTTTTTTTTT
>NW_015551104.1:42851-43289 GCF_001515605.1 Sinocyclocheilus anshuiensis
TGCAAAAAAAAAAAAAAGAAACTGTACACTTGATTTTTTTTCTATGAAACTGCAGAGGTTTATTTTTCTTTTTTTTATCAAGTGAACAGTTGTACAGTTTCATTTTTTCAATATTGAAAAAATGTTTTTGTGTTCTGTATCCCTGTGTTGTGTTTGATTAACTTTTCTGTTTGGAAGATTAATGAGCTTTTAAATCTCCTTTGTAAATGCTTTACAAGGTATAAACAATCCTCACTTTAGATGAGCTCACAAAAATAGATGGCTGGCAGCTTCTAAATGTTTTATAACTACCTGACTTAATCATGAGTTACGGTAGGACTATGTGTTTATAAAGCATTTATTAACACACTGAGCAACTATTATCATGTCAACCCTCTACATTGCGAGTAAATCACTCGCATATGCGACTAAATCTTCACTCTGGGCGACTAAATGATG